>NW_013525035.1:3800762-3827823 GCF_000836215.1 Papilio polytes | reverse complement strand
CTACAGTCGACGGCGGCCGCGGCGCGCCTCGACAATGTAACCACACTGCTATTTAAATACGAACATGTTTGTAAATATGTAAGAAGTTTCTCGAACGTCTTTTTATGTATATCGGAGCGGTGATATTTTATATAGAGATTATAGATAGAGGCGACCCGTGGAATTGTGAAACGTTTTAATCTTATCGATTTGAAATTTACCAAGATAATGTTAACTTTTTTTAAAATATTCATATTTTCTCCCTAGCTTTCTGTGTAACTAGGCTATCTAGCAGCACGTCGACGAACGTGAACGCGTTTCGAACTCGTGCGACCTCTGTTCGGTTGTCATTGTTTGTTTCATAGTAAATTGGGACCACTTTACCCGCTAGTGACGTTCGGCCGACGAACGCGCGCTCGTACCTTCTGAGTTAGCCCTCCCTGTGCACTCCGAGTCACGTGACACTCGAAGCCTGTATCTACTAGGACACTAGAGAACTCTTACAATTGTAGAACTAAAAACATTGTTTTGTTGAAAACTATTTACAATTAATAATAAAATTTGAAGCAAATTCCATAGCATTTTCTTTCGCCACTCGTTATGCATGATGGGGGCCGCCCAGTCTTAGCAGAACCGCTCTATTTCAGATGTTAACGGTAAGTTTAGGTCCGCGGGCAGGCGCGCCTGGCGGCGGCCGCACGCCCTCCCCGGGCGGCCGGCGGCCGGCGGGACCTAGGTACACTCGACTTACGTTAGTTAGAGCATGAGCGTGTCTTGCACGTCTACTCTTCGGTACATACTCACCCCGTCGAACGAATAGCGACCTTATTGTGTAACGATACGTCACAAAACACAACTGCCGACTGTACGTCGATAAGTCGCTTTATCTGACGAGTGCCTCGCAACAGAGGTTGAAACTGCGCGCGAGCGGCCATTTTGTGACCGGCTCCGGTTCGCAAAATGGCGGCCGTTTCTTAGATTGTAAGTACAGAGTATCTATTGAAGAAATGTTAAAATGTTTCTTTTTTTTTTGGTACAAATGTTTTTTTTTTAAACTTGTATTCTAATTATTTTCGCTTCGCATTTAAAGTGTGAAACTGCTTATGTTACAGCGTTATGCATGTAAACAGATGTCTGTGAGTATGCACAATTTGTATTTTGTAAGCGACGGTCTCTGATAATGTAAAGTGAGTTTTGTCATCTTTATATTGTCGGGACCTTTGATTTTTTCAATGTTATTTTAATATATCAAGTATTTCACACGTAGGAGAAATAATCATTATAATTTATCACAGTAACAATATCGTACACTAGTCTTTAAGTTGTCGTACAAAAATAAAGTGCTGATACAAAATGCCTCCACCAATACTAAAAAAAAAAATTAACCTTATCATTAAAATCTTTTTTTAAACGGCTTATATAATTATTTCATTTTTTTATCGTTGACTCGGTTGTGTAAGTACTTATTTAATAAGTTGATTTTGATTTTTTTTAAATAATTTATTTTCATGTAACGAGAGGTTTTACTTTTTAATTTTAAAACATTTTAACCGGCTATATAAACTACCAATTTAATATTAAAAAAAAGTTCATTTGAATAAAAATATTTATTTGAATTGTATCGATATTTCATTTGACCTTGAACACGTCCAATTTTTCCCAAAAAATGGTAAAAACCGCGAAGTAGCTCACATACCGGATTTTATATTTCGCATTCGTAGTCGCTTAAAACACGGTAAATACAGATTATTACAATTTTTTTATCTATATTAGTAATCGCTAGTGGATGCCCTCGACCCAGGTAGTGTGAATGCCCCCTAATCCTAGTCGACATTAGCCACTAACAAAGGACAATGCTTATAATATTCCCCACTTTACTAATAGTTAAATCACTGTAGAAGGTGTTCCAAAGCCAATTTTTTTCTTTGTAATTTTCGGTTTTTGATTTTGGAACACCCTTTTTTCGTACTGGCAATAAGGAGTCAAGCCATGCTACGTGAAGTGTCTCCAGATTGGGATTTTTTGTAGAAGAAAACGTATCTGTAAAGATTCTTTTATATCTTCAGTGTATCATTAAGTCATGAAAGCTATTATTCCGTTGTTTTATTCGGTTTTAATTGAATACCCAAAAAAAAGTGTGGATTTTTGCCAAAACTTCGAGATAAACGGCAATACCCATCTGGGGACACTGGTTTACGGGTAACACTTGCCGCGGCGGCCCACTGAAACCTCCGTGATGTTGTTTTACAGCAAAAGGCGGACATATTGGCCGGCCGTCGGATATTTGTCAATAATTATTTGGCGGAACACCGGAGGATCAGCGTGCAATCCGGCGGCAGCTCCCTGCCGGCACTCAGTCCCGTATCGCATCAGAGCGATGACTAAAACAACTCAACTAAAACGACTCAACAAAACTAAATTGACTCAACAAAACTAAAACGATTCAACAAAACTAAAATTACTCTACTAAACCAAATTATCGCTTAGTGACCAAAGTATAACCATTGAATTAAAATTAAATTTTTAAATAATCGTTCTAAATTTAAATTCATTTGATATTTGTATTGTTACCAATGTAGTGTTGCCATGTTATTCTTAAATCTACTAATAACTGCCAGTTAATCCCAAAACGCAAATTAGACGCAATTAAATTATAGAATTTTGAAACATATATGAGTACGAAATATAACGATATTGTTCACTAAAAGTATTAGTTTAAGATATTTAGGATTTTTCGAAAAATAAAATATTTAAATTAGAATTTAATCATAAATATGGTGCACTTCAAATTAAAAAAAAATATTTAGTGTTGTTAGCGGCATTCGCCGAATGGAACATAGTTCGATTGTTTTCCACTTTAAAAAAATATAATGATTTTCTGTAAATATTTGCGACGCCTTTCTTCTCTATAACGTTGACAGATTATATTTTAATACGCGTTATTAAGATTTATAAAAAGGAGTGTGCACAAAGTTTTGTACGACTCTGCTTTTATAAAAGTATACTATTAAGGGTTTTACGATATTTAAATTTGCTTGTTTTTTTTTCTATTTTCGTTGTTTACGCTATTGATGTGTTTACTTTTCAGTTATATTCAAAAGCCTTATTTTGTTGATGCTTTATAATCTGTGTAAACATATAATTTTCTATTTTAATGGCAACAATTTGTGTATTTGCACATATTTTTGCCTCTATATTGATTTTATTTTTGTACGTGCATGAAGTATGACATAGATAGTACAATATATTTGTCAGTACTTTCAGATTGCATGTATTTGATATAATCTATATCTGACTATATTTATATCTTATACACACACACACTCACACGAATTCCTTATTTTTTGTCTTCCAATATTAAGATCCTTTTTTGTTTTTATGTTTTTTTCCTCTTCGCCAGATTTCAAGCAAATTTAAGTATCTTTCAAAGGGGTTAAAGATACTTTGATATGTTTATGTATTACTATATATTTAAATATTTATGTGCGTATCGCTAAAATATCACCTATTGCACTTCGTAGTGAAATTTATAATCTAATAAAATTAGTATATTAAAAACATTTTAAACTTCGTGTCTTGTTGTAAACCGATAATAAGTTAGGTATAAAAAAATCTTCTAACATTAAAACTATGCTTTTAGCAGTCTCGTGAACGCCTTAATATAATATTAAAATATATCGGGGAAACCGCAATCGAAATATCCACACTTGTACTATACAAGTGTGATTATTTTATATCTCTAACGCTTTTCGTCTTAAACTTTAGTAATAAAGTATCTGTACTCCAAAAGTAACTTTCATTTCACCCGACTGCCTCGTTGCGGAGCTGCGTTATAAGGTAACTGGCCGTTGGGACTGTATGTGTTGTGCCGCGTGACGTGCGCCATCTTGGCCGCTTGCTTGCACCCGCACGCCGCCATCTTGTACGGCGCGTGCGTCACTGTCTTTTATTTCAACGACCATTTTTAATCGTTTAATTTCATAATGGTTTTGAAATAAAATTCATAATGTATATAGTAAATGTATAGATAAATAAAGTGTGTAACGCTTTCACAATTTAGATCGAATAAATGTTGTAGGAATGTATGTAGATGGTTAGTATCACATGCTTGTACATTAGTAAAATGTTAGAATCTGGTATGTGAGCAACTAAGCAAATCGTTATATGTGCTTAATAGAGCATGTACTGACGCTAGACACGAAAACACACACAGACAAACCGAAAGGAACGAAAGTTGATTCAATGTTGCTTAAATATTGTACACAAAACATTTATGTATCACAGATCAATGTTAAAATATGTTTTATTTCTTTTATGTTTTCATTTATGTTAAACGGATAAAGGAGCCCTGGATGGATACTGTAAAATAAAATAGTTCATAAGTGCACACCCCATGAATGTGCTTCTTAAGGCAATAGGATGTAAAACCCAGCGTTTATTTATGTTCTAGTGTTAATTTTGATTTGGAATCTTCTTCCTAAAGTCTGTTCCTTGCTTCGCGAGGCACCGCTTCGCTCGGAGCTGTCGTGTGCCAAACGAAACGTGTCGAACGCTATTCTAAACTACACACATTTACAACGATTTCTTTAACCAATATCGGTTTGAAGCTGTAGTGTAAATGTATATTTATAAAACAATCATATGCAGTAATGTGTAAAGAATAGCGTTCGTTGCGTAACAGCGAGCATCTATTGCAAGGGACGGCGGTCCTCTGCTTTACTCTTCGTACCGTGAGTCTTTTACTTCATGTTCTTGTTTTTATTTTCTTTTCCATGAATCCCAATTGCACCCGGAAGGTCATAGGTGGGGAGTTACAGGAGCGCTTGATCCCGGTGCCCTACAGCAAGACCTCAACCGATCAAGCTGTAAGATTACACAAAGCCTGCTCACTCACGTCTACCCTCTTTTTCACTTTATGTTGATCTTTGTTTTGTTTCTGTTCAACTCTATACTTACAAATTTTATACATTCTGTAACAGTCCTTCTGTGTACCCTGACCTTTCACTGGCAGAATAAAGGTGGACATACACGGACTAGTCTAATCACTAGTCGGTATTGATTGCTATAAACAGGAATGCAGTTTGTGAATTGCTTGCAGTTGATACCGTCTTTGTTTAGCAGTCCGTGTATCTCAGCTTTTATTGTTGATGGTGTTTGTTGTGTAAATGTTTTTGTGACAGTTGTTATTGGACGGTCAGTGGGCATTGCATGACACCTTTAAAGTATCCAAGCATGGGCTGTTAATTCATTATTTGTTGTTTTTTTTTTCAGTTGTTGAAGAACGTTTTTGCTGTATTTATAACTATTTTAATGCAAATTTTATAACATTTAAAATTAACGTTATTAATAAGACGTTGAATTTAAAATGCAAACGCAATACATTATCTAGTTAAAATAATATTGCATATTCCATAACACGTATCCATTCATTAAATTAAAATATTTGAAATGTAAAATACACATCGAAAATGCTTTTTTCTAAATAATCAATACGTATTTTAAACTTTGTAAAAATTGTAATAAAAACCAGTAGTTTTTGTTATTTAAAATATAAAAATAAACTTTCACGCACAGATTTCAGGCTTTTGCAATACAAAATATAAAATCTAAACACTGGTTAAATTAGCACGCTTTCCGAAATTTTAAATTCTAGTACAAGATAGGCTAATTTTTTAATTTGGCATCATTCATCTTAGCAATTAGTGTTTGTGTGTTATTTTGCCTCATTTCGTGCACAGTTTAAAAGATATCGACCATAGAACCAATACCAGGGTCTTAAAGTTCATGTCAAAGCATTACATCGGTACAGCTTTTAGTTTGGTAACGTCAGCTTATGACAGGTCGAGGTTAGGTTAGGAGCAGCTTGCTTCCGTGCAGTCGGTCGGATGTTGCTTCGTGTCGCAGCGCGCTTCAGTAGCCGCTAGAAGGTCCGAATGCAGTCACAGAGCACGATCTGGGACCGAGGAGCCCGGACCGACACCGACTAGTGTAGGCCTACACCGATACCGACGCACTAGCCCCGCCCACCGAGATGTCTGTATTCAGAACCGAAGCGAACGTATCGCGAAGTGCATGGCATGGCGCCCGCGCGGTCGACTGTGACTGGAATTTCGAATAACCTACGCTTTCTGGCCTCTTTTATTACTGGCTCGGTGTGCTTACATTTATGTTTACGATCGTACACAAGTCTTCCTCACGGGGCTGCTCCTCCGGGATTGTCCCATAGATGTTGTGCCATCGGCCCGATTCCAAGCTTCAAACAAAATAGGAACATTTATTTTTTGTATATTATAACGCATGTTGTTTGAATCTTGGATCGTTTGTGTACACCTCAGTTTTATGGAATTAATCGTTGTGATGGATTACAAGGAGCTGTCACCGGCCGCCGCCGCACTGGCTCCCTAGAAGTTGAATTCCTTAAGCGCATCGCCAATCAATGTTGCAATTTTTATATCTATAAATTTTACAAAGAAATATTTACTTGATGTTTGGAAAGAAAATCTGTTTTATATTGTCCTATTAGTTTAATGTCCCCACTTATAAAATGAACGTCATTTGCACTGAATATGGCAAGTTTGTTTCTAATGTACATATTATGTGAGCACGCGCAGGAATTCACTTGCCTGGAGACCACGGTAGTCACGTTACCGTTGGTCGCCGGTACACGGGGACGTAGCTAAATATATCTTAATGTTTTTAATGTAAGTACAATACCTGTTGTTTGAAATCTTAGAATAAAGTTTGAGGAGCAGTTAGCTATGTCCCCGATGGGAGCCAGAGAGCGGCGCCGTGCCCGGCGGCCGCAGCGCGGGCGGCACTAAAGCATGTGCTTGTGCGCAGATCCGCGTGGTGAACGCGTTCCGGCAGGGGCTGGACTCCCGCGGCTCGCTGGCCGACGCCGCGCTGGCTGAGGCGCTGCGCAAGCAGACCGCGCTCGCCAAGCGGTTCTCGCACGCCTCCAGCGTGGAGTGCGAGCCGCGCGACGCCCTCGCGCCGCACGACATCGACGTGGAGCGCCTCTCCAGCCACAGCCACACCGAGACCGCCGTGTAGCCGCCCCCCGCGCACCCCCCGCGCACCCCCGCGCAACACATCGCTGCCATCGCTCTAATGTAAACGTAACGCTATTGTGTATAAAGTCATATTTAAAAACGGAGATACCACGTTCGTATTTGGTTTAGAGGCGCCGGGCCGCCCCCGGCGCGTCGGAGCATAAGTTATTGTTAACTAGTGTGTTTATTGCGATTGTTTTGAAAATATTTTATTATAATACGCGCGTCGCCGCGCGTCTGTTGAACAAATAAAAATATTGTCTAATTATTAATTTTAGATGTAAGCGCAAGAACGAGCGATTGAGCGTGTGTTTTTTGAAAATAATTATAAAAAAAACATGGAATTATCGCATAGCATCGTGTCATCTCACACGGAATGAAATGTTTTGTATTGCTTTTGTGGGAAGCGAGGGCGGCGCGCGGGCGGGGGGTGACCGCGCTGTAGCCCCGCCCCCCGCCCCGCGCGCCGCCCTCTCTTCGGACTAAATTATTCAACTATTAGTTAAGGTGTTTGTTATAAATTTCAATAACTTTTTCTTTTTGTTTTTACGACCTTTTTCCCCTAATTCTAAGTACCTATACATTAAGTCATATCGCGAAGTAGCCGCATCGACCGGCAGGCGGCGCCGAGCCGAGCCCGCGCCCGCAGTAGTCCACTTTGAACATCTTCGAAATGTTTAAATAGAAATAAACATTAACTTGTATAGCTGAAGGTATTTATTTGTAATGCTAGTCTCTTATGAAACAAATACTAATTATTCAATTATTATAATGTACTTATTGATTATTGATAAATACTTCAAGTTTATTAAACAAATATAGTCTACGGAGTAACGAATTGATTTTGGAATTTTTTCTCTATGAGCAATAGCGCAGCGCGCGCGCGTCGCGGGCGTTTGCGTGACGTCACGTGCGGCCGCGGCGAGCGAGCGCGCCAGACATAGGCGACGTAGGATCGCAGCAGTGGCATTTTCAAATTATAAAGTAAGACATGTAAAGGACTTAGTGAGGAGTCGGAGGCGACCGCGCCCGAGAGCGGCACACCGCTCGCCGCCCACTTGTTTTTAGTAATAAATAATAATAACATAATAAAGTCAAACGATTTAGCGAATCGGCAATGTTCAATTTTGTATAGAACGTTTCATAGTAGAGGTATTGAGAATTGTTACGTTGTGTTTTGTGAGGCCGCCCTCCGCGGAGGGAGGCTGTACCAAACTATAAAACGATCTTGTAAGTAATTAAGTATTAGCTTGGAAATCAATAAAGCCTTTTTAAAAAAAAGTTAGTTAAAGATGAAAAGTATTCAAGTATCACATGTTTAATATTTGTTACGGTTTCAGTGATAGGGGTCATGTATCGTTTTGTATGTTGATATATTCGCTATATTTTGGTTTATTCGTTACCACGTGTTTCCCGATGAAAGACATAATGAATTAGGAGTGTAGAGGAGCAGAGCAGAACAGCGCAGAGCAGCTGCTGGCTGCAGTTGGCTGCGACAACCACTTGTTTTGACATGACAGTCTGCCACTAACCATTTTAGGTGATAAGTCCCATTGTTGTATTTTTCGTCTCACAATAAATGAAAATCTATTTTATTGTTTTTATGCCTGTTGTTTCATTTTTCAAAATAACCCCGAAAACTTCGTAAATTAGACAAGAATATGATTCTACCTCATTTTCGGGAAGAACTCGAACGAAAAGGTGCAAAAAATATATTGAGGAAGCTTAGTTGAAACTTGAAACATTTTTCACATGATCTCCCGCGCGCTTCCTCAAAACCACAAACTAATGCAATCAGTTATAGTTTGTCTAAATAAGATAGATTGGTTGGACAATTCATGTGACAATTTAGTAGGGATGTTGTGTAAAATAAAGCATGATAATTTCGATTAGAAGTTGGAAACGATAGTTTTATAAATTAAAACACTTTTTTCAAATTAATAATGACCTGCAGAACCATTCATATGCATCATTTATCAAATTATTTTATTTAGACAAAACTATAATAAATAGAATCAATTATTTCAAAATTAAGTTTTTCGATGAGATAGCTCAAAATGTACACAGAGATGTTTGTAAATCATTATCAAAAAAATAATTATATTGAATTAAATTGACTTATTTGGGTAGAACATAATTTTTGGTTGATTTCTTTCTGGTTATCTTACGAGGAAAAAACACATGCATAATTCCTTCTAATGTAAATTATAACGTCTATAAATTTCTTGAATTCGAAAAAGATATTTCAAATAGGGCAATAAAAAACAAGACTTTTATATTCAACTTTTTATTGTTTTCTTAAATGTAACATTTTATTTACAGTTATTCCTTAAGACGAAATAAAACAATTCTGTGACAGAATAAAAACAATTATGTTCCTTGAAATTTTTAACTTATTCTACGAAATAGGGTCCAACGTAAGTAATCGTATTTAGCAAACCCCTAATTTTTTTTAACTAACTTCCAAAAAAAAAACATGAGAACAATTTCTTTTTTTATATTATTTCAAAATAAAAGTTTCAAAAGTCTTCTTTAAGAAGATTAATCACGTATAAAACTGAAATGAGCACATAGTATCATTTACTACGAACTATAGTGACAAACATTGACACTGACATGAGTCCAAAACACTATGGTTTTCTTTATTTATGGTATTTCCGCTACAATTGACAAGGAGGGAGATGCAGCAGCAGCAGGAGCAGCAGGCGCTAGGGGAACCTGGCGGCGAGCGCGGGCGGCGGCTCCGACGGTATGAACAGAGGTAACGTCGTGCTCGTATCTAAAAATAAAAGTAACATTTTAATAATAAAAAGTACAATTTAAAGCAACGACACATGGAAGTTGACATCAAACAAAAACAGCTATAGACCGATAAGTTATCTAACCTCAAAGGGACCTTAGTTCGCGTGTGAAGAATGTTTGTTGAAGTGAGTTAGTTTTTGTGTGAAGTATGTTTGTTGAAGTGAGTTAGTTTTCGTATGAAGTATGTTGAACTGAACTAGTTTGCATATAAAGTATGTTTGTTGAAGTGAGTTTGTATATGAAGTATGTTTGTTGAAGTTAATTTGTTGGTGAAGTATGTTTGTTGAACTGAGTTAGTTTTTGTGTGAAGTATGTTTCTTGAAGTGAACTAGTTTGTATATGAAGTATGTTTGTTAAAGTGAACTAGTTTGTATATGAAGTATGTTTGTTGAACTGAGTTTGTGTGAAGTATGTTTGTTAAAGTGAACTAGTTTGTATATGAAGTATGTTTGTTGAACTGAGTTTGTGTGAAGTATGTTTGTTGAAGTGAACTAGTTTGTATATGAATTATGTTTGTTGAACTGAGTTTGTGTGAAGTATGTTTGTTGAACTGAGTTTGTGTGAAGTATGTTTGTTGAAGTGAGTTAGTTTGCGTGTAAAGTGGTCCTGACCGAGTTTGCGCAGTGCGGCGGGTAGTGCGAGGGGCTGGGGGCGCGGCGGGGGCCGCAGCAGGTGCAGGGGCGGGTGCGGGGCGCGCGGCGGCGGCGGCGAGCCGGGCGGGGGCGGCGGCGGCGGCAGCGCGTCCCACAGCGGCACGTGGTCGGGGTGCGCGGCGGGGCACGGCCACGCACACCCGCTGCGGCGCAACTTACGTCGCTGAACATAATTACATATAAATATTTACCAAATTTGTTGTGATCCCTTCAGCAATTTAGGCTATAAACTCTAACAAACATCCATCTAAACTTCCGCATTTATAATATTAGTATGATTCTATGAGCAGCGGTCGCTTCGTCATTTTGGCGCATTCAGGTGGCCGCTTGCTCGTTTGCCACCTTATAATATAAATTTTCTATTCGTGAAGTGTTCAAAACATAAATCATCCAAGATTGCGACAGCGGCCATTTTGTATTTTTAATTGTGTTTAGTCAAGCCCTTTAGTTTTATTACATTTACTTTTAAATTGTTTTTACATTAGGAAATCAGTTTTTTTTAATTAATTTGTCACGAGTTGTATGTAAATTAAGGTAATTAAGTAAATGTACTGATGTAATTACCTTCTTAACCGGCGGTTCCTCTACATCGGAGTCCTGTCCTGGCTTGTAGCCGTCGGCAAAGCTGACACGTTTGCCGCCGCGACTCGCCTCGCCGCTAGAACTAAACACATCATTTTTAAAAAAATAAAATCACCCACAAAATCGTTAAATAATCACTAAAGAAGATCCTTTGTAAATCCACACTCAAATACTTATTTAATATTCTTTGTTTTCCAGATTATCTTATATACTTTTACCAAGTTTTATCCAAATTTATGAAACCATTCTGATGTTAGGTTTTAAGAAAGATTTATCCATTTTTTTGCATTTACATTAGTAAGAACATTTAGTACTAGCTGCTGTCTGCGACTTCGTCCGCAAGAAAGTAAAAAAATATAGCCTATGTTACTCACAGATAAATTCCCTTTCTAACAGTAAAAGAATTTTTAAAATTGGCCGAGTAGTTTTTGAGTTATTTGAATACATACAAAAAATACAAACCTTTCCTCTTTATAATATTAGTATAGGCAGTTAATAAAAACGACATACTTACACGAGTATTCCTTTCTCGGGAGCATCCTTGTCTATTTCGGGAGAATCTTCTTTCGCCACCTCGCCAAGTACTGGAATATTAATATATTTATGAAATCGATACTAAAACCTGTTGCTCTTTCTACTGCAAAAGCCAGTATGAACAGATGCTATTAACTAGCTTTTCCCCAAGACCCCGTGTGCGTGGAATCAAAATTAACAATAAATAGCCTATTCTTTTATCCAGATTATTCTTTACATCTATACTAAATTTCACGATGTTTGGCCGTTTGGGCTACAAACTCTAACACAAATATAACTTTCGCAATTATAATATTAGTATGATTTTTTATTTATATTTACGTGTATAATTAAAATTTTAAGTCATTTATTGTAGAGTGTCGTTGGCTCAGTGGTTAACATGAATTACAATTGTTGGTCTTAGGTTCGCATCCCGGCATGTACATAAAAAAATAAAAATGTCCATGTGACATTTATATTCATACTAGCTTTTACTCGCGACTTTGTCTACATGGAATTAAAAATAGTAAAAAATAGCCTCAAAATTGTTTATTGAAATCAGCCCAGTAGTTTTTAAGTTATTTCAATACATACAAAAATACAAATCTTTCCTCTTTATAACATAGTATAGACGTACATTTATCTCACGTTCTTGTCTGTAAAGGTAGTTATTAAGTCTATGGCTTGTCACCCCCAACCAAGGGTAGGTTCCGAGCACCACAGTGGGGGATAGCTGATGATGATGATGGAGTTACCAGTATTCTTGAGCGCATGGTCTATCCTGGCATCGAGGGTGCTGAGGCGCGCCGCGGCATGCAGCGAGTCGTGCGCCTGCGCCTCGGAGAAGCAGTCCCCGTACTGCAGGCGGTCGGCCGCGCCGTACATGTCCATGTACGCCTCGTCGTAACTAACAAATACAGAAATCTATACTAATATAATAAAACTAACTTTACAATCAAAGAAAACTTTAGGATATCCTCTACTTCTATGATAAATTTCATTGAAATCCCTTTAGTAGTTTAGACTACAAACTCTAACAAACTAAACTTTCTCATTTATAATATAAGTAAATATTAGTATGATGTAGACACCCACTTTACAGCATATTTTTAAATACCTTAAGCTTACTGTCTAGTCTTCTAAAATATATAGCCTAGATAGATCAATAAATTAAAAAAAATGTTACATAGGAAAAAAACACAACTAGAAGCCAATAGCAGCAAAGAAGCAAGATTGGTAACATTGGCTTTACAATATTTTTTATTAAGATAAAGATAAAATGGATATAATTCAACCATAATAAGCAAATTTGTATATTTAATTTTTAAATTAATATGATTAAAAATATAATAACAGTATTCAATTTGATATTTAGACTTACCCATTAGTATTTCCAGTTGCCGTGTCTGTACGATTAGCAAGGCTCTGTATTTTATATACAGGTTGTGGCGATGGTAAGGGACTTGTTTTCAGTTGTGGCGTCTGTTGTTGTTGATCTTGTTGTTGTTCTTGTTGTTGTTGTTGTGATGTTGGTACTTCTGTCGTGTTCTCGCCCCCAGTTAGTACAATATTCACTTCTACTGGTTTTAAACCTGATATAAAATTAATGTTATATAGAATATCAAGTTTGTTGTAAACATTGTGAATAAGTGATGTTTTTTTTAAGTAGTCAAAACTCGAAAGTTAAAATTTAAGTACAATAAATTAAACAATATTTAAAATCTTCGAATAAATGTAAGTTTTACACATAAGAAGGCAATATTTTTATCGTAATTAAGAGTAAAATCGAGCCCTAAAAATGAGCAGAAACTACGATTGAGATAAGTTTATGTACAAAATCAGTTAGTAAAAACCTTATTTTAGTTGTATATAGTATTGTTTGTGTCTTACCCCATCTCGAAGGTCGCGGTGCGTGGGGTGTGTGGGGTGCGTGCGGCGCGTGGGGCGCGTGCGGGTGCAGGCCGGGCCGCCAGTCGCACTTGATCTCCCCGCGGCTGCGCGCGCGTACCACCGTCTCTATGCGCTGCTCACCCCCCGCGTGCGGCGGACACGCTTGCTAAAACCACAAATTATACTAATATTATAAATGCGAAAGCTTAGATGGATGGATGTTTGTTAGAATTTGTAGCCTAAACGGCTGAACGAATTTCGATGAAATTTGGTATAGATGCATAGTCTAGAAGAACACATAGACTACTCAATTTTCTTTTTTTGATTCCACGCAGACGGAGTCGCGAGTAAGAGCTAGTACATATAACTATACAAATAATAATGTTGGTATATATGTAATATCGAAACAAATATGATGTAACGTAACGATGTTATTAACGAAAATCGTGTTTAATTTTTTTGTTTGTCTGTCTGTGAGTGTATTCACAAGTCGCGTTTGTTCCGGGTAATCTCCGAAACGGCTGGTCTGATTTTGACGGTACTTTCACAGGAGGGTAGCTGACATAGACGGGTATATTATAGGCTATTTTTTTAATTCTGTCAAAATAGCATCAAATTGCTATCTCTGTAACGGGTGGACCTAATTTTAACGGGACATTGCCTGGTAGGTAGGTTCACGCAGAATTGTCATATTCGACCTTTTTTTTTTTTGTTCCACGGTAACAAAGTTTGCGAGAAACACTTTACACATCTATACAAACATTATAAAGAGGAAAGGTTTGCATTTTCATATGTATTGTAATAACTCAAAAAGAAGTGGACCGATTTTTAAAAAATCTGTCACATTTAGAAACCCACATTACCAATAACACGAGCTATAATTTTTTAATTTGATGCGGCCGAACTCGCGAGCAACAGCTAGTAAATAATAATGACCGTAGTGTTGAAACTTACTTGACTGGCGACGTCACTTTGGTAAGCCATAGCCAAATGTTCATACATTTCGTAATTATCTTGCTGGTATTCCTGATTCTCCTCGCATTCGACAACCGACTCTATTTGCTTGCAATAAAGTCCACTTTGGCTCGCATTAATCACATCATTGAAACTATAATTGGAATTCTGTGAAGACGGCCTTAAATGACTATCGTCTTTTTCATACATCTTCACGCTGCATACCGACTCTTGGGATGAGCAGAGAGACATCGATTCCTCCATTACAGGTTTTACTTGGGACCTTGGTACTGGAGATATTGTTGGTATCACTTCTATGTTTGACACTATTTGTATGGGTGGCATATTTTGTGGTATTGAATTTGGTGATGTTTGAGGTATGGTGATTGGTGAAGGAGTTTCTTCTACTTGTGGTTCCTAGAAAAGAAAAAAAAATAAGTTAGTAGTAAATTTAGGTACATTGTACAACAAATATTTCTTTTTTTAATCACCTTAATTTCAATTTCTTCTTTGTCCTCTTCAATAACTTCAGTAATTTTCGGAACATCTTCATTTTTGTCACTTGGTATTTTCTCTTGTTCTTTTTCTGTCAAATCCTTTTGATTTTCTGTTATTTTCGGTGACAGAGGATATTCTTCTGTAACCTCCTTCTTTATATGTATATTATTACCAACGAAATCATTCTGTAATTCTTTAACATTAATAATTTCCCTCGGTTTCTGTCTTCTTGGTGAGAATTTCATCAAAGATTTGGTCTTTTCGTCGTCAGTGAGACGTTCCGTTTTAATATTATTTAGTATATTGACGTCGAATAACTCTTCGCTTTGTGCTGAATCCGTTGATGTCTTTCTTTTACGTTTCTTTTCTTTCTTCTTACCTTCTGCCTTCTTCTTTGCTTTCTTCTCTGATTCATCTGTACTACTCTCAGTTGTAGATGATGAACTACTTGTAGATTCTTCTTTCTTTTTACGCTTTAAGATCTTCTTTTGTTTTGATTGTTTCTTCTTTTTATTTTTCTTAATAGTTTTTCTATCTGTTGTTTCTGTATTTGGTAGTTTTGGTTATGAAAATGATTTAATAACATTTTACTAATATTATAAATGCGAAGGTATTGACATGAGGACATTTGTTAAGAGTTTGTATCCTAAACGGCTGAAAGGATTTTGATCAAAATTATGCATAGATGTAGGGGATAGTCTGAAAGAACACATAGGCTACTAACTTTGTTTTTTTTTTTATTTCAACGCGGATGGAGTCGCGGGCGAAAGCTAGTATTGTTAATAAATATATAACTAGTTTTTTAAACGTATTTAACATTTGCTAAAATCGATGAATAATTTTATTGCTTAGATATATTCCATGAAATTGAGTGAATCTTGTTTATATAAGCATAAAGTACAAATTTCAAATATAACCTAATTAAATTTATCTTACCGCTATCATCTTCGGAATCATCAATTGTCTCAATTTTACTTTGCTTTCTCTTTTTCTTCTCTTTTTCTTTCAATTTCTTTAAAATCTGTTTACCAATACGACGTTTTTTTGCTGATTTTGATTTTGTTTTCTTCAGAGCCTGCAAATATTATTCAAAATTTGGTTAACATTTTACAAAATGTGTGTAATTTTTAGTGTAATTATGTACAGAGTATACTAACTTTCTTTTTTAACATCTTCTTTGTTTTTTTCGCATCCGGTTCACTCTCTGATGAAAGACTGGACAAAGACCGTTTACGTTTACGTAGTTTTTCTTTGTCGATTTTCATTTTCTTACTGAAAAAAACAAACCAAGGTTTAAATAAACATGATATCTCCAACAGAATTATCAAAATTCTTGCACAAATCAAACAAAATTATGTCTTTTATTCTCCTTTAAAAGATTGAGATAACAATGTATTTTAAATTGACATCTTTGCGGTACTTTTAATGTGAATTTCGAAATTAGCATATTTTGCAAAAAATCTTACCAACCATTTATTCACCAAAATATTCCGTAAGCTTTCCACAAAATGTATATCCATACTCATCAGACGAGTTTAAACTATAAACTAAAGATTTTTTAAACCATAAACATTTTTTGTACACTTTGTTTTAAACCGGTTTCATTTCACGCGTTATATCTAGATATTAATAAACTACCCTCATTTATTTTAACAATTGTTCTGACATCACTAATAAAAATATTGAACATAAAACAAACCTACCTACTTTACAAACTAGCTGTTTCACGGCTTCGTCCACGCAAAATCAAAAATTGTAAAAAATGTAGTCTATGTCACTTAGCGATAGCGTGACTCTTTTGTAGTGAGATTATTTTTTAATCGGTCCAGTAATTTTAGAGTTATTTGCATACAAAAATACAAATCATTCCTCTTTATAATATTACTATAGATGTACATAGACTTAATGTAAATATGTTGTATTCCTGGATCACACTTGTCCAGTACAGTTGGACAGTACTCAATAACTGGATTGAAATTCAATTGGCGTAGTGTGAACACTTACTGACGACAGTAAGATTATACGATTTATGCCTGGCCTCCGCTACTGTCCAACTGTACTGGCTACGTGTGAACGAAGCGTTATTTCAACCTTTTCTATATGGATTTATAGCAAACATGTTAAATATTTTAAATTAATAAACAAAAATAAACTTTTGTTGTACTATAACTGAAAATCCTATGAAAAACTTGCTAGCTTAAAAACGAAAAAAAAAAGATTCTACCTTTTTTCAATTTCTTCCTCTATATCCAACTCCTGGCTCCATCCTTCACTGCTTAATTGTTTCATCTTTTTAACCGAACTTCCCTCTTCTTTCTTCTTTTTAGCTTCAATCTCCTTCTCGACTTCTACATCCTTCTTCTTCTTTCTAATATCTTCTTTCACAGGTGTTGTGCTGCGCGGGGTTTCGTTCCTATTTTCCACTTCTGGCCATACGGCTTTCATGAACCTATTACATTTGACAAAACTGACATGGGAAAGAAAAAATCATTTATCATTTCCGGGAAGAAAACCTATAACTTGAGCACATATTGCTTCATTTAAACATTAAATTGAGTACTTTATATATTCTCTGATACGAGGTTATTTTTTTTCAATATTTTCTAGTCTATAAATATAATAATAAATTTTAATACATAAATATTAAATTACACGGCATCGTAATTCAAAAAATTTTGACAACTTCACAACAATCAACAATGTCATATTGACAACCAAGTTTTGCTTTTTAAAGAATTTGTCATTGCCATTAAAAAAATTAAAAGCTCTCTTATAGTTATTTTCAATAAGAGGTTGTGTCCAGGACCTAACACGAAAATTTTTGAGAGAGCATTCAATTATCGATTGTATTAGATTTATCAGACTTTACGCCTTATAGGGACGCTGTATAGAGGGGTTTATCGTGAAAATTCCTGAGAACGTTTGTAACGTAATTATCAAATAAGTACAGAACGCCTACCGTGCGTAAAAAACACCGACAAAACTGTCATGAAAATATTCGTAATAGACACTCAGGAGTTGCAGATTAATAAAAAAACGTTTATTTATTTATAAAAATCGATTCCAGTAGTAAAAAAACGTTATTAAGAAAAAGTTTTAACATATTATTAAATGTAAATTTACGATTTGTGGTAATCATAACATCCTTGGTCCGCGTTTTCACTTAGTTCAATTTAGGTGGAATCATGTTCTAGCGCTGGTGGCGTGAAATTTAAAAATAATAATAAGGAAATAAAAAAATATAGCCTATGTTACTCACAGATAAATTACCTTTCTACCGGTAAAAGAATTTTTAAAATCGGTTCAGTAGTTTTTGTCATTACAATCAAACAAAGTTTTCCTCTTTATAATATTAGTTTATTTATAAAAAGAATTAGCTCAAAATGTATATTTTTTGGGAAATAGCGTTTGTAGTTTGGCATTTACACACAAGATTTGAGATGAGAAAGAAAGACGTTGTCCTATCTTTTTTATTTTCATTCTATTGTGACGCGAGTGAGTGGTATTCGCGCGAAAATAAACTGTCTATGATTAAAACAAAAATAAAATTGGGTTAATTACCATGAATAAAGGTATAAAATGTTCATTTACCTTTGATATTCCCTATCCAGTAGGACCTCTTCGGTCCGCAGAGGGGTGTTGGAGCGACACGCAGTCTGACTGAGGTCGTCTCCCTCCCACTCGCTGGAGAGCGGCACGGTGTGCGTCTCCGTCAGACAGAGATGGGGGCGCGGGTACCAGTTGCGGCACTTTGATGCGGCCGCGTCGGGGATTCTACATATGTATGTGTATTATAATCTAAGAGTGATAAACATTTTAAAAATTACGAGCATTTTCAGTGATTTACTTTAGATTTATTTTTAATTAACACTCGCTTTCGCCCACGACTCCGTCCGCGTGGAAATAAAGAAACAAAAGTTATTAGCCTATGTATATCCTGTACATACATAAATTTAAGAGATGTTATCAGCAAATTAGGCTGCAAACTTTAAAAAGATTAAAAAATACAATATATGTAGTGGTATTTACTTACTGGTCACACCCGTACACCCTATCAACAAGGTTCATTTTACACATGTTCAATTCTTCATAAACCACATCGCGATCTTTTACACAATTACACAACTTGGGGTTCTCGGTGTACCACAATTTAGGCTCCGTGCGAGTTTCTCTACAAAAAAATAAAGAAAACCAAGTAAAAAGAGTGGGTAATTAAAAAGATAAAAAAACCACAGAAATGTAATCTGTGTATTCACCTGTAACATTTATTCTTGTCGTGTCTAAATAAAATAGGTTGACAAATCTTTAACACAAAACTCCAAGTCTCCAAGGAATCAACTGTCGCTTTGGACATTTTCGCTTCCATAGATTCTTCCAAATCCTTCTCTACAGACAGACGGAAACTATCCATAGATTTGTATCCACTTTCTGTCGTATCGCTAGTTTTGTATCCACTTTCACTAGAACGATATCCATCCGAGTAATCGCTTCTTTGACTCTGTTGGTATTTCATTTTTTCATCTAATTCTGGAGTCACTGATAGTCTAGAATCAGATTCCCTCGCTTCTGCTTTAATCGGAGAATCGTATTCAACCAATCCTTTATCCTGACTCATATCGTCACTCATATCCTCCTGCTTTATCTCGTTTATGACAGATTCCAAGAATGTATCGTCATTCCCATCTTCCATTGCATCTTTAGATATATCTTGATCGTAATCTTCGTCCTTCAAATCAGTCGGAGAATATATAGAAAGATCTTTAGTTTTAGCTCCATACTTTTCTTTCCCTGATTCAACATCAAACATATCCAACATTTCATCGTCATTTGGATCTATTTCAAATTTAAACGAATCAATAACTGGTTGCAATTTCTCTATTTTTATAGGACGTATTGGACTGTCTCTTGTAAATTCTTTCAGCTTGTCTTGTTTCTTCAGTACGCTGTCTCGTACTTGTTCAGTAATAGCTTTTGCGTACTTAGTATCTGTTTCATGTTTAACTATTTTTTTTACAGGCTTTTCTTCAACTCTGGGACTTGAAGCTTTTTCTTCATTATCTAAAGACCAACTATCGCAAATTAGATAATCATTTAAGTTAACGTTTGCCTCCTTATCTTCTTTTTTAGCATCATCCGAGTCACAATTTCTGTCTTTACTTTTCTCTCTCCCTTTCTCCTTATCTTTGTGTTTATATCTATCTCTCTCTTCGCGTTTGTAATCTGAATGACGTCGCTCATATCTATCGCTTTTATATTTCTCTCTTTCAAAATCTTTGTCACGATATTCCACAGTTTTAGTCTTATCTTCTTCTTTCTTACGTTGAAAAGGATTATCGTATTCCGGTAACAACTTTTGATAGTCAAATTTGTATTTTTTACCTTCATCTCTTGCTTTCTTCGCCTCTTTAATGATTTCATCTACTTTTGCTGGATCTAGAAATAAAAGAATATTTTATTATACATGTTTTATGCAATGACATAAATTATTCTACTTACAATAATCTACAACTACTTAATACTATACTAATGTAACATTCCGAAAAACATACTAAGACAACAAAATGACGAAAACGACAACATATATTGCAGGGGTGACGAACCAATGGCACATGACACAATATTTTATGCACGTTACAGATCTCAAAACTACACAAAAGTATGAATTTCTCATTATAACAGCAATTGCAAGTAATCACTGTAAATATATTCTCACAATAATTATAAAATCCGAATTTATTGATGAAAATAAGAATAATCTCATAGAGATTATTGATTTATAAAAATGGCACAAAAAGGTTTGCCACCCCTGACATAATTTTCATTCCAATATAAAAACTATACACATAGAAATTACACAATTTACTACTAATACTAAATACTATAATACCATCTCCTGTAAATATGAAATAACTTAAATATTAAGTCCAACTTACTGGTTTTCTTTTTGTTTCTTTGCACTTTACCTTTGTAGTCCTTCGGATTGCACAATCGAAAACGGCTACCTACATGCACGCAACACAAATATAACAAGCACAAAAAACACACTAGGTGCATATAAAATAAGTAAAATAACATTGTTAAAAAAATAATGGGGCTAGTTAGAGATATCTCAAATATACCAATAATGTTAATTATAAGGACATAATCTTATTAGTTACATTTCATTTTAATAAGCTATTGGAGAGGGGGCAGGAGGGTGCAGGAGCCCACTCCTCTGAAGATTCAAAGTCAAAATCCTAGAGAGGCACATAGTTAAACCAAAAAGGTATATAATTATTCAGTTTCTCATTGAAATTGTACATGTTGATAAACATTATTTTTAATATGAATGAATTTTACACCTAGAATATCAGCTGGTATAAATGAGGCTATCTCCCAGCTGTACAATTATGTCAGCTTGTTTCCTAATCACTAAGAGCACTAGGGGATTGGCATGTCTTTTTAAAGATAAATCCCCCTCCTCCTTATAAAGATTTAAAAAAATTAAACTATGTGCTACATTAATATTAAAAATATACTATTTTACTGACTTATAAGCATAATATAAATAAAATTAATAATTTTAGTGTTAAAATAGAATCAGTAAAAGTTAAAACAGTAAAAAAATAAGGTGCTTAAGCTAAGTGAGATTTACTTCCATTTCCTATGTGCAATTTTTTTATTCAAAAGGTGGGAAACAAGCTAGAGGCTTTTGTAATAAATGAAAATAGCAAATTGACCCTGCTAACATATTCATAGTTGCAGATGTTCTACCCTTAATTGACAAAGGATGAATATAAAAGGATATCAGTTATATTCACTTACCAAGAAAATGTTTGATAGGTGGCATTGCTTTAGTTGGCATCGCTTTCTCACTGGTTGAAGTTGGACAGATCAAACCTAATGGTATACCCAATTCCACTAATTCCATCTTACGTTTCATATCTTCTATTTCTGATAGTGTCTTCTTCTGAAGATCAATATATGAATCTGTAATAATAAAATTGTTAATAACATTTTATCTATATCTATATAATAAAGCGTAAACACACACTTCTTTGTTGCCTAAGATGTCAGCAATTACAGCTTATTTTTAAATAATTCTTCTTGTTACAAAAAACCCTACACTTACGCTTTAGGCTGTATATTTTACGGCATTTAACTTAGGAGGTAAATATTTTGGGTAAAAACCTTAATGTGGAAAAGAGACCATAAGTTGCTGCCAACATCAAGGAAGCAAAATTGCCATAGTAGGGTAATTGGTATTTGATAAATGTCAACAATAAAGGTTTATATTTTTCCATGCACGAGCTGCATGGGAACGGCTAGTATTTGATAATTAAACAAATTTTTAGATTTAACATCTTTGTATACTTTAGAAAGGGGATTAACAGTAAGCCTTATGCTTAACAGTATCTTATGACTGAAAACTGAAATAAACCTTAAATACTTTAATTTGTGACCGCTGCTTACAATTAAACAGATGTCATTAAATTGCCTTTTTTAAATTCCAGATCCTGTTATAAATTTAATGTTTATGTGTCATTTCAGTATCTAACTGGGATCCACTTATTTTAAGATAAAACTGGGATTAAATTAATTAAATTAGATGATATTATACCTGTTAAAGGTCTTTTATAAGATCCTGGTTTTGGTGGTCTTGGTTGTTTCTTTTGATCATCATCAACCTTCGGTGTTGAAGGTTTAATTCCACATAATTTTCCAATTAACACTGTTGCATCTAAAAAAAAAGAAAATAATAACAAATTTGGAATTAGGAACAGAAATAAGTACTTTTTGTTTATCTCTATCTCACTAATGTTATAAAATATTTGAAAAGAACCATATTTATTAATTACAACTAAATAAGTAAATACTTACGACCAGTGCTTGTAGGCTTTGGTACAACTATGGGTGTTATTGGAGTCTTCTTTTGAATAGAAAAGGCCCTGAGTCTTTTCTTTGCATTTTCAACACCTTTAGATAATTTTGGCTTGACCTCAGATGTTGCGGGTTTCGTCGCCTAAACATAAATATGGACGATTATCAAATGAAATTAAAGAAATAGTATGTGATTGCTTACCTAAAATATGCCAGCTAGCCGAAAATTATTAACCTTGCACAATCTATAAGCTCTATTTGAAGTTAATGTTGGTAATCAACTGATTTTAGTACAACGTTAGTGGCCAACGAAACCGCAATATATCACAATGAGGTAAAGGTTCATAATCAATTCATACCATTTAACCAACATTAAACTCAGCTTTATTTTTGACAGTAATTGTCCAATCAATTCCTTACCGCAGGCGCATTACTAGATGCATCAGTCGGTCGGTTACAAGGTCCTGGCTGCTCCGCGGTATCCATGCTGCGTTAGTTGTTAGCAACGAGTACGGTAATAATTGTATTTCTTAAACCTGATGATTATAATTTCATTGTTAGTTTTTGAATTTGAAAACACATGATTGTGTTGCAAATTTGAACATTTGTTGTATTTCTGTACTTATTTTAGGTGTCAATTTTAATATCAGAGAACAAACAAATTAAACAAACTCTTCAATCTAAATTGTCATTTGTCAATTCAATTGTCAAGTAAAAAGCTGTCTTGTTTTCGTCTTTCGCTGTCAAAGAGTAAATGTCAATGAGTAAGAGTATGACGACATATTAGTATTTAGTTAATTTGAAGTTTTTTTTTATTAAATTGATCCCAACAATTACAACTAAAATTTCTCCATTTTTTCTTTTATTGTATACTATAAAAGAAATATATACTAACATTAAACGAGCTTTTTATATATTGGCAATAATCCCTCAAAGCAAGTTTTGATCGTTTTGACATTGACATTCACAGTTTGCTTTGTTTTGCGATCATGCCATGTATTAAGCTTTTTTTAAAAAAGTAGTTAATAAAACCGTAAAGCTTGTTTCTATAATCTAATTCCATTTGAACTTACGCATTATCAATCAAGTTTTATATTTATCAGTTGTCAGTCTTAATTTGAACAGTAACCCATCGTTTTGTTGTATTTACACTGTTTACATTATTATATTTATAAGTTTATAAAAATGGTAAACTACTGCTGCGTACAAGGATGCGGTCGCAATAGCAGATTAAATAAACATTTAAATTTTTACAACTTGCCGAAAGAAAGGCATCGGTAAGTAGTAACCAACAAATAGAACACAGAATTATAGTAGCTATAAATACCAGTGTAAATAACAATATACGAAACATTTATTATCATATAACTTTCTATTCATCATCATCACCAGTTCACTATGCACCTATTGAGAGGCTTGGAGCCTTCCCTAAGGGGCAACTAGGCCATAGTCAACCATGCTGGCCCAGTGTAGATTGGTTGACTTCACACATATCTTTGAATTTCTTTGCCCAGTGTAGGTTTCATTACAATATTTTGCTTCACTAAAAATGTTGGATAAATTATGTACAGATGAAATTCAAAACTTGAAAAACTCATGGGACATGGTGGGAATCAAACCTAAGACTGTAGATAACCAATCAAGTGCTTAAACTACTGACCACATCTCATTTATTAAATAATTATTGTTTAACAAGTAAATTATTTTTTTGCAGGCAGATAGAATGGCTAAAAGCTGCTCAACGGGAGGACTTAATAAAGAAAAATGAAGATCGAATTGTCTCGCCTCGTTTCTGTTCCCGCCATTTTCCTCCATCTAGTATTAAAAATAGAAATCTGAGTCCTGATGCAGTACCTACTCTATGTCTCCCTGGTAGTTGGGATGATGGTATGAAACATTTTATTTAATAAACCATTTAAATTTTTCATTACTTGTAAATAAAAAAAAGATATGACACTTTGAACATTATCTCTTTTTCTTCATAGAGAAAGAGATGGTAATATTATTGTAATATAAATCTAATAAGGGAGATTCGCCATAAGATGCCTATCTGTAATGTATTTGAAAAAGCTACTTGTCATTTAGTTCAATTTAATGAATATTACTGCTAGTACCTGTTGCCTTTGACTCAGTCCATGTGGAAATAAAAAAAAAACTTCATTTGTAAGCAGTGTTCTTCCACACTTTGTTCTACATCTATGCCTTTTAGCAAAATCTGTTAAGCCACTCTGGAGATGTAACAAACATATGTCTATGTCTAATATTTTATATTTTTGGACTATTTAAGATAGATTGATAGTTGTATATTTTTATTGTTTTAGATGACACAGAAAGCAGTCCACCAGTGCACATTGACATAATCTGTGATAATTGTAGTAAACCTATAACAGGTTTCCGTTACAAATGTGTCAATTGTGATGACTATGATCTGTGCCAGAAATGTGAGATGATGGAAGCACATTCACATCATTTCATGCTGCGGATGCCCAAGCCTTTGAAATATGTAAGTAATTTTACCTTTAATCAAACAAGTTTATTTTTAGATGTAAACTGTTGATGGTTTTTAGGTAAGGTTTTATGAATTGCGAAAAAAAATTTTGTGAAGAAGGGACTTTTTTGCTGATGTTGGTACTGTACAGTTACCAATAAAGAAATGACAAAGGATTTTTTTAGTAACATTAAGTAGAAATGATAGATAAAGAGATTTCATTATCATTTATTTTTGTTAGCCCCCTGTGGGATATAGGCCTTCCTCAATGTTTTCCACAAATGCGGTCCTCTGTCTGAAGCGTAAACTTCCAGCTTATGTTAGCGCCCTAATACTTATTTTTTGTCTATTCATCGGAGAGTGCTTTTATCCTATGATGAAGCATGGGTTTTTATATTTCTGGTCAAGTCACACTTATTTTTCTTAAAGATATTTTTTTGACTTACAGAAACTAGCAGATAATCTAATAAAGAAATGGAGGCGTCTTTTCAAGAAAGCGCATGTAACACCGAATTGTGAGGATAATTTAGATATTTCAAGTGATGATGAACCGATAAGAAAATATGCAAACTACGACAGCGGTATCGAGTTATCCGAAGATGTGAAATTAAAAATAAGGAAAGAAATACATCGAACATTGAAACTTCATCCTGAGGATGTTCAAAATAAAATATCAAAGAAAAGAAGTAATACTGAAGTTGAAGGTTTTAATAAACGAATGGCAATAGAAAATTTAGAAGATGATGGGGAATATTTAATAGTAAGCAATAATGCACCTGATGTTGTGTTTGCGGACGTCAATGAAATAAAAGATGAAGAAATTGTGGTTACCAATAATGAACTCTCGGAATCATTTGCTTCTATGTTACCAAGTATGAATTTAATATAATAATAATTGTGAATAAGTGAATAAAATGTAATAAGTTATTACTTATAGGCTTATTAAGATTTTATATAGCCTGATCAGGAACATATAAAATCCTTGCCTCGTTGCAGAAAATCATGGAAGTAATTTCTTTGAATACATTATAAAATAATGTATTAAGATATTTGAATGCCAGGATTTTTATATTCTTGATTAGGTTTTAATAGACTTAAATATATGACTTCAAACTCTCCTTTATAAAGAACTTGTAAAAGATCTTTTAGATCTGAAACTAATGAAATGTTAATAAAATATTATAACTTTTTTCAGATAATGATTCCCCCGTTGTGCTGGTTCAGATAGGTGATGATATATCTCAGTTGATGATTTTAAATTAATTCGACTTTAAGAAACTATTACATTATTGAGAAAATAATTACTACTAAATATATGTAATTTAAAACATAATAAATTGTAATAAAATTCATCTTTAACTTTGACAATATTCTTAAACATAACTATTAGCTGTGTTTTAAGTTTTAAATATTATGGAATTTTGGAATTATGTTTTGAAAATAAAAATGTTTTAAACTAAATAAGTACTCTTTTTGTTTTACGCATTACTACCAATTTCTACTGAAACCATAAATTATTTTATACTTGAAACATTTGACGTTTAACAAACACCGGTATAATCTGTGGCACAGTTCAAAGTGTAATCAGATATCAGCTGTGCCGTGTTTATCAAAATAATTAATATATTTAAAATATTTAAAGCAGAGATATATAACACAGTTTATTTAATTTTATACTTCACGACAGATATTTATGAAAAAATTACATTTTTTTTCTTAATTAATTTTTTCACGTCACTTTACAAGTGTCAATGTATATGTTTTTCTTCTTTTTTCATAAAAGAGTTTTC
>NW_013525035.1:3790713-3798273 GCF_000836215.1 Papilio polytes | reverse complement strand
GCTCTAACCAAACATCTCGTGCTTTATTAAACCGCAAAACTTTTCTGAGAGTCTCCTCTTCCATATTAGTTGTTAGAATCAGGATAGCATTTGCATCTGCTTTATCATACTTATCTTTTTCCTCTTGATAAGTCGTTAATTGAGCATCGCCGCATCCCTTAGGTGGACGCGTGGGTTCCTGGAACGAACCTTGTACTATTTCAAGAGCCGACGGTTCGGTGCGTAATAAGCACAGGGCTTTGTATTTCCAGGTGTCCCAATTTTTTCCATCTAGGAGACCGATTTGTAGCTTCCCTACGATTCCATTCATTTTTGTGCGGGTCCGTAACCTAATATATTTAAAATATTTAAAGCAGAGATATATAACACAGTTTATTTAATTTTATACTTCACGACAGATATTTATGACAAATTACATTTTTTTTCTTAATTAATTTTTTCACGTCACTTTACAAGTGTCAATGTATATGTTTTTCTTCTTTTTTCATAAAAGAGTTTTCATGTCAACTTCAACTTGCGTTATAGAATTTCTTACATTGTAATTTGCGTTCTTGAATTTTCTGGAATTCCAAGAGTTAAAAATGTCACTGTGGCCCTCCAGCCAAAATTTATTCGGTGATGAAGTGGTTTTACGATCTATAGATTGGCTTGAAAACTTCCCGTGGCGTAATGAGAGTTCTGTGAGCGCAGAAAGAGATAAATTTGAAATTCACATGAGTTTGCATGATTTTAAACCTGAAGAAATATCTATTAAGACGGCGGATGGTTATATTATAGTTAAAGGGCAACATGAAGAAAAACAGGACGAGTACGGGTTTGTTTCGAGGCAATTTGTACGCCGGTATGCATTACCCGAAGGATGTCTTCCAGAAAGTGTTGAATCAAAGATCTCTCCGAATGGATTACTTACAATTACAGCAACGAGACAGCCTGTTATCAAACGTGATATTGTTATACCAGTCTCCCACGAGGGTTCTAATAATCTTAAATCAAAATTGTAATCTTTACGTTTTTGGTTATAAAACTTTGCAGCTTTGGTGATATTGGTGTTTTATGGCAGACATGATATGGATTTTTAAGCATTTATTTTTGTTAAGTTGAAATATATTTTCTATTACTACAGAGTATTTTATTTTAGAAATAAGAATCAATAAACAATATTTTTGTCTTCCGATTATACAAAAAATCTTTCTACTTTTTATAAATATAATGATGTTTCTAAATAATTATTCAATAATTATTTATGATATTTAACTTACGTCAAGATAACAGTACACCTGTGATAATAAAAGGAGCATAATCTTAGTTATGCTTTTATCTATAAAAATCGCACAGGTGTTATAATCTAACGATAATTAAATTTTAACGATGCTGATTCATTTTAAGAAATGTCTGCATCGGAAATCCTATAAAAAGATAAGTTTTTTTTTTAAGTAAAAAAAATACATTATCACTAAGTAACTTGGGTTTAATTTTTATTTTACTTGACATTTTATAATCCCACAGGAAAGTAGCGAATAAACTTCTTTTAACCCTTAATTCGACGCAGTTCTTTGTAGCAAAAAATATATGTTACGAACACACTAAAATCAAAATCTCGCGTAATTTTCTCTAAACTATTTCAGTAGATTTTTTAAAATGAGTTGTTTACGCACTGGCTACTATCGAATTAAGGAATAAAAATAATAATTATATAATTGCGTTGTTGATAACGAAAATCGCATTTTTAATTTTTTTTTTCTTCCTGCCCACAAGCCTCGTTTGTTCCGGGTAATCTCCGAAACGGCTGAGCCGTTTTCGACTGGACTTTCACTGAGGAAATATAGCCCTTAATAAGTCCTTTAATATTAAAGGCTTTTTTTTAGTTGAAATTTAGAAATAATCACAAATATTTGACGTAAGATTTAAGTAAAAGATAATCTGCGTTTTAGATAACAATTTTGATAAACTAAAGATGTCCTGCGTCAACATTTATTGGTCAAAGATACTAGACGTTGCCTTTTTTATTCGCCTTAAGTACTGTAATCACATTCCTTTTGATTATGTGACAATGTTTCTCGAGATGATCTTTATTGTTGTTGAATTAAGGTTTAAAATCTGATATGATATGAGTATCATTTTGCATTGATTATCCGACCTTGGCAATCAGTTTACAGAAGTCTGCCTACCCGGACTGACGTGTACAAACGTGAGTATGTAATTTACATTTTTTTTAATTGTAAATTCTCGTTTCAATGTCACAGAATCGAATAGCATCAATAATGATATTCGTTTTCTGTCTCAAGATGCTCTAATGGCTAGTTTTCCAGCTACTTTTAACCATTCGTTAGTGTTTTTAGTTCGATAACTTCAACCTATTTAGGGTTTCTGAACTACGTAACTTGAGTTTTACTCCTTTGATATTTTATTTATATAAGGTGGTAAACGAACTAGCGGCCACCTGAATCCGCCAAACTAGCGAAGCGATCGCTGCCCATAGACATTCGCAATAGTGGATGCGTTGCATACCCTTAATCGACAGAGCAGACGCACATAAAGAGGACATTTCCCCTTTTCTATGCGTTTCCCGCACCGTCAAATCCACGTTCCCTTCCCATCGTCTTCTTATAAAATAAAAAGGGACTAAAGTTGACTAATTCAACCTAGCAAATGAATCAATAGGTAATGCTAAAATAAATGGAAACTGCAGCGACCCAGCATAAGAGCACAATATATTTTTTTAAATTAAGAAATAATTCCAGAGTCAAAATGACGGGTATGCAGACGGAGAGTCTAGCGGAGTACATCCTCGTGGAATATCGCTGGGTGATCGTTATCTGCGCTTTGCTGCCCATGTCCTTCCTCTGGAAGATATGGTCTGCGTTCAGGAACTACGTGGTGTTTAAAATGAACAGCGCACCCAAACAACACGACAAGAAAGTCAAAGATGTTCAGAGACAGGTTTGTTCTGGCTTTCCCTAATGTGTGTCTCGATTATCTAAATTACTAATAGAAATGACAAGATCTCTGATGTGATAAAAATAAACTACCCACTCTAAGTAGGTTTCCTTCAGTTAAATAAATACGAGTAATAGCGTACAATGCTCCAAGAAAAAGAAAAATTTTTGATAGTGTAAAAATTTTTAAAACTGGTTGAACAATTTTGTTGAAGGATAATAATTTTTATACTTTCCGTTACATTTCGATAAGTAATTTATTTTTATTGAAGACAATGGATGCTTTTTTATATCAGTTATATCAATGTTTTTCCTTCACAGGTCTGTCAGTTGAGGGTCTTTATTCATAGATATTGTATTTCGCCTGATATTTGACTCATAAAAGTTTAATGTGAATAATAAAGAATTGGTTTACAATATTTATACGTTGGCTTGGCTGAGGACAGATTTAAAATTGAAAATACTGAGACTTGAATCTTAACGAATTTATCTTTTCAAAAAAGGCGATCGACGAGCAAATGCTGTAGTTTTTAAATTGCGATATTGTCAGCAGATTTTTTTAAAAGTATTGATAAGTTTATATATACCATATTTCTCGTAATTTCCAGATCAATGAATGGTTAAAGGGCGACCGTAGTACAAAGCTGTGCACCTCCCGGCCTGGTTGGCAGACCATGTCCTTCAGACAGGCCATCTACAAGAAGACATTTACCAATATTAATATAAACTTGGTCGATATCCTAGAAGTCGATACAAAGAACTTGGTAAGTAGGTAGAAGTGGAAATAATTTAGGCCGTTAGAAATATAATCTTCAATGCACCTCTGAAATTAGTTAAAAAAGTTTCGTAACAACTAAACCACGTTAAATTTTTTTATTAAGTTTTTTAAGATGACTTTCGTTATTCTAACATTCTAGACAGTTCGATGCGAGCCGCTAGTGACAATGGGGCAGTTATCGCGAACTTTGGAGCCATTAGGGTTGGCACTCGCTGTCGTGCCAGAGTTAGACCAGCTCACGGTTGGCGGTCTGGTAATGGGGACAGGAGTGGAAACCTCTTCTCACATCCATGGATTGTTCCAGCACATATGTACAGAATACGAGCTCGTACTCGCTGACGGCTCGGTCGTTACCTGTAGTAAGGTAACGACACTATTTATTATAACTATGATAAGCAACTCAACCAGTTTTAGACAATAATATAATTGTAACAACGTAATTATCTTTAATACACAGTCTACCGATTCCCACCAAAATGGCGCGCTTGTCCTTCATCCTTCTGAATGACATTGACAGTAGTCATAGGGACGCGACGTATATGCCCATGATCTAGTGTTGTGCCGCTACTCCGATACGATACCGATTACTTCTTCACACTAATAATATTATTTGTTTCCAGTCTGAACATCCTGAACTTTTCTACGCTGTGCCATGGTCTTACGGAACTCTGGGATTCTTAACATCAGCGGTTATAAAATTAGTGCCAGCGAAGAAGTAAGAGATGTAGAATTAAAAAAAAATGTATTTTAATGTGTATTACTTATTTGTGATTGAAATAAGTATATTTGTCTATTGTTTTCCAGATATGTTCGTTTAGAATACCATCCATATACATCATTATCGGAGTTATCAAAAAGACTGAGCCAAGAATCATTAAAAGAAAAACCACATCAATTTATCGAAGCTCTGCTCTTTAGTAAAGAGGCCGGAGTTGTGATGACAGGAGATATGGTTGATGAAGAGGATTCTGATGGAAAGGTAATGTAGCATTCAAGCCAATCCTGAATTCCAAGAGTTTAACAGTTCTTTGAACAAGGTTAGTCAGCTTTAAGGGTGGGAATACACATACAGAAAAATATAGCTTATAAGACTATGAGCTGAGACATGTGTACGACACACGCATACGATAAAATGAAATATAGTGTTACTTGTATACCGTTTACACATGTCAGCTGCAGACATGTGACAGTAGCTTGAATGCATATGTGCCAGCTACTGGTATGTTTTTTGTTTCAGGTAAATCCAATCGGTAAATGGTATTCAGAATGGTTCTTCACACAAGTCCAACGACATTTGAAGAACTACCAGCAAGGTGAACGCAGCACAGTTGTGGAATACATACCATTACGACATTACTATCATCGACATACTCGTAGTCTGTTCTGGGAACTCCAGGTAAATGTTACGAAAAAACTGGAAAACTAATTACCCATTTTATATCATACTAACTATTGCCCGCGACAATGAAAAAAAAAACAAAAGCAAACAGTAGTCTATATGTTCTTCCTAATAAACATCCATCCATCCATCTAAACTTTCACATCTTACTAATATTATAAATGCAAAAGTTTAGATGGATGGATGATTTTTAGAGTTTGTACCCTAAACTGATGAACGGATCTCAATTAAATTTGTCATAGATTTAGAGGATAATCTGGAAGAACTAATAGGCTAGATACTTTTTTTTTAATTCCACGCAGACAGTCTCGCGTGCGAAAGCCAGTTTATAATATTAGTAGGATCAGTAAGATTTGTCACAATTTAACCATTCTACTTGTACTGCTTTTTTAATTCTAGTAACAACGCCATCTTTTATCAGGATATAATATCATTCGGCAACCATCCGATATTCCGGTACTTATTCGGCTGGCTGATGCCTCCCGAGGTGTCGCTGTTGAAGCTGACCCAGCCCGAGGCAGTCGGGAAGCTGTACGACCGCGCACACGTGATACAAGACATGCTGCTGCCCATAGACAAGCTGGAGAGTGCGGTTGATTGCATCCATAGAGAATTCCAGGTGACGTATACCATAGACTAAACTTTACACAGAGTAAATAGTTGGTGTTCTTGAACCAATATAAAAGAATTTGTTTTTTTCCAGGTGTACCCCATTTGGTTATGTCCATTCAAAGTGTTCCGTCAGCCCGGACAGTTGCGCGTGACGTCACCAGACTGGCAGATGTTTGTGGATATTGGCATCTACGGCGTGCCTAAAGCAAAGGGCTTTGAGACAGTAAGCAAATACTGTTATTAAGTCTAATAAACAAAAGATTACTTAACTAATAACTATAAATAGCACAGTATAATCAGTACTGAATTCCATTTTTAACCTAATTAAATTTTTAACCTGCAAGTTTTAGTGACATTCCGAACTTGCAGCAAGTCACATATAGAGAAAATACAGCAGTTTGTTATCTTTAAAGGTCCCTTCAACACGACGCGTAGAAGATTTCGTGATCAAGAACAAGGGTTTTCAAATGCTATACGCGGATACATACACGACATTGGAAGAGTTCAGGCAAATGTTCGACCACACGCTTTACGATAAACTAAGGGAAACGTTACTTTTCTGTAAGGACGCGTTCCCTGAAATATATGGCAAAGTGAACAGACATGTTAGGAAATAAAATAACTAAATTGTACGTTCGTACTTACTATGCAATCATTTTTAAGGAACCTACAAAAACAAAATAGCAAAAAACACCACATACAACTTTAACTAAATTAAAACTTAAGGGGATATTTAATATGTGTATAGAAAACAAAATGTAATACAGTAATGTCAACGTTAATAATTACTTAAGTATAAGTTAAGAAATAAATGCATTAAATTATTGGTTATTTTTTATATCTATTCTCTTGTTATGTTACCCTTATTAAACCTTGCTTTGGTATTTTTATTATTGCTAGCTTTTTCATTAAAATCCACATATAGTATGTAAGATCTTGAAATATATTTTTTACCCTACCGACATTCAGTGAGCACGGCTGTGCCCAAGCCGACTATCATTTGTTTCGCCTCGTTATGCCGCTTGTTTGTGAACAGAGCAATAAAACGTTTGCTTGACATTTTTCAAGACATTACCGTTTATGTTACGACTGAACTAAATGGGTACAGACGTGAAGCCAAGAGCTTGTCAGAGGCAAGCTTAGCCTTTTAAAAATAACAAATCGTGTATTTTTCAAGATAATTTTATATGAAAATAAAAACATATCGTAAATGAAGAATATGCCTTTAGTTTTTTCTGGTTACTCTGTAATACTATTTGATTTAATATTTCACCAAAAACAATTGCATTTTTCATAATTGTCGGAAAGGTACTTTCTTAGCATAATACTAAACAGTATGTAATAATATTCGGTAACTTTATCTTGAAGTTAGAAGTTTTCGTGCCGCCGTTCTGTTGAGTAACCCATCCTACGTGTTATCAATCGCACTTGACCCGATGCTCGTATCTGATTCCTCGCACCAATAATACCTTCTATCTCTTTTACTCCGAAATGATTTGTCTCGTTTATTTTATAAGCTAAAACTAAACAACAAACACATTTATAAATAATTGAGATAGATCTCTGCTAACATATAACAAGACGCGTCGCCAGCCTTGACCTAAAGTAGGTCTAGGGGGTAGCTATCATCAAAATGGTACTTCTTGTTCCCCTCTTGCCTCTTCTGCTCCACTTCCCTTGCCACGTCCATCTTTAGCCCCTGTATAGATGAGATGATACAACGGCGGATCCAGGGGGGGGCATGACCCCCATGACTGAATTGGTTGGTCAAGGGCTCGACAAAATATATTTACATATTTTGTCAAGCTCTTGACTTGACCACGACTATTTGACCC
>NW_013525035.1:3763246-3790706 GCF_000836215.1 Papilio polytes | reverse complement strand
CCCCCCCCCCCCGGCACCAAAGCCGAATCCACCCTTGAGCTGATATTCATTTTAACACAATTGAAATAAGATTCCTTTACATATTTGCAGAGTAACTAATTGGACTTGTTATGTGACGAGACGATGGGGAAATAAACCAGAAAGTGCGAAGAATGACTGTGGATGGCTACAAAGGAAGAGGAAGGCCGAAGAAAGTATGGATGGATTGTGTGAAAGAGGTTGCGCTTAAGAAAGGAGTGGATTCAGATATGACGGCTGATAGAGATGTATGGAAGAGCAGCGCATACTGTGCCTACCCTCCATAAAGGATAAAGGCAAGTTGATGATGATTTGCAGAGTAACTAATTGTAGTTAAAGTTATTTCTGAAAAGTAAGTTTTAACGGTATACTTCCAATCTAGTATAAAATATAACTACATATTTTTTTTATAGCTCTCAATCTTTTTAAAAACAAAGATAGCAATATCTTTTGTTCACTTCTTGCAGTGAAAACCCACGGTAACATCGATATGTTCCACGTACGATGTTGCCACACATCCGCATGTTAAATCACATTTCCTTAACTCAATTGTCTATTCACGATAATCACGGGAACATCTTTAGAGAAAGTATATTTCGACATAATATCAACGACAATGAATGATGAATTACGCAAGTTTTATCAAAGACAATATCCACCGTCGATATATACCGTTGCATCTATCTCTAAATAGGATTTTAAATTTTACACTGCTTATAAAATTGGTGCAAGATGAAGTCAGTTTTTTTCCTTATATTACATCTAATTCGCATTAGAGATTAATTTTTCTTTTAATACGAAATATATGAGACAAACCCAGTCCAAGTACAACAATAATGTGCAGTGGGTCACCAATTTATTAATGTTATTACCTAACCAACATGTTTTCTTAAGGGCCATTCACACCATATCTAAAGAATGTTCGCCGCAAAATCGCCTTGAAATGAATTCACGCAACCTCTTCATTTGCGATTTGTACTCGACTTGCAGTTCTATGGAAAAAGCTGACCCATTTTATTACCAGTTCTAGAGTAAAATAAATTACTAACACCGTATAAAATAATAGAATAACTCACAAGTAATATTAAAATCAAAATAAAAAAATTAAAACAAACAAATTTCGTCTCCCTAAATTTATCTTTGTTGTCAGTGGCTAAATACACTTAAGTGTGAAAGTCAAGAAAAAAAAAATATCTTGACAAAAAGGCCATAAAATAATACAAAAACATAGTATTAAATCTAGTGCTCAAAATACCTAAAACGAAGTAATCTACTTGTTTTTGATATAGGTTTTCCTAATACTGAACTATGACCTGCAATAGTAGCGACTTGCGCAGAAAACTTATCAAGTATAGCTTCTGTGACCCGTTTATCATTTACTAGTAAGCCACCGCACGCGAGCCCGCGTCTTCTTTTATTCCCGCCATTTTTAAAACTTTTTAAATTCGTCGTGGCACAGAAAACGTAAAACTTTCTAACATGACAGTGAACCAGTGATTAATTTTAGTGTTATTTAAAAATGTTTTTAATTAAAATGAAATTATTAGTAACTGTGTTGTGTTTGATTTCGAGAAATTTAGTCGAAGGTAAGTGTTTAAGAATTTTCTATTTGTTAACATCGATTGAAATAGTTTACACATTTGTTCAAATATGTACATCTGTGATACGAAGGCCGGGCAGTTAATAAAATGTATGAAACATCTTCGTAAAACATATTATTTATTGATATGCAAATTGGTATATTTTCAACAAGTGCGTTTACAAATAGTTTTCCTGCAAACACATACTTTTCTTGTACAATTGCGTTGAAATATAAAATTTTGTATTAATTGTATTTTGACAGAACGATCAAAGAATTCCCTTTCTGGATACAAAGTGCTATGATCAGTTAAATACGATACACGCAAGCTTAGCTAATGCTTATCCCGTTCTTACAACTGACACCGGCAACTTGTTCCAATATTTTAATGTAGCATATATTAACCATAGTTGTATTATGTATGTAATTCGTACTGATTTTATCTTTAAAAAGTCAATATGTGAACAGATTTATTCTATCAGGATGTAAAGTACTAGAAAACCTCTTAATCTATGGAAGATTTAGCAATTAAAAGTGAGACGTCCTGTTCTCATCAGTGATTCATCCTAGTTTTCATGTGCGAAATAGAGTTGATTGAAATTATGCATGCATGCGGGCTTTGGACACAGCGCCCGTAGACCCGGCCACGCAAATAGACCTTTATAATTCAAGGTGAGGTTAGGAACAATGAAGACGCGAAAACAAGTTTAATTAAGTGAGCTTAAGTTGAGCTCGCTGAGGTTCATAATTAATAATACAAAATACTTAGCCCCCTTTTTGTTAACATTTTACGTACCTATACAAACTATGTCTGAAGGTAAAACATCATTGACGAAATTATTGTAAACGATAATGACCCGTTTATATTATCCCAGTCCAGCGATCGAAATCAGTACTGGATTGCAACTGGAAAAATGTAAACACAGTATGGGTTCGATCACTGAGCCCAGGGCGCCCGACAGAAATGACAGGTCTGCGAATTATTCTTAATCTTGTCATCATCCACTAGCCCTTATCCCTTACGGAGGGTCGGCACAGTATTTGCTGCTCTTCCATACATCTCTACCAGCCGTCATATCTGAATCCACTCCCTTCTTAAGCATATCCTCTTTCACACAATCCACCCATACTTTCTTCGGTCTTCATCTACCTTTGTAGCCATCACACTTTCTGGTTTATGTCCCCATCGTCCCGTCGCATAACATGTCCATACCACGCTCATCTTTTGCTTCTCAATTTCTCCACCAGTGGCCTACTTTCAAACTTCTTCTAATGTAAGTCTTAATCTTGTAGTTAGGGTAAAAAGGAGGCGCTGTAGAAATCTCGCCAAGGAAGAGATAGAACCGGCACTGTGTAAATCGAGCATAATATTAAAATATCTGTACAAATGTCTTTAAAATATTACTCTTTTTAAAGCATTAAAGATATCAAGGAAGTAAAAACATCAATTCATCAATCATAAAAGAAGAAATTTCTTAGCTTTAGTAGCTTCATATCTGATTTCGCCCTTTGACTTTTATCTCATTATAGATTCATCAGCGAGTTATCGGTTAACTGAAATGTGTTTATTATTTTAGCTGAGTTAATTCTTAGTAGATATCATTTATGACTATAAATATCAGAACTAAGTATGTTTGTGCATGCAATTCACAGAAATACCCGTTATCTCGTAATAGACGCTCATGAATAAACTACTATATTCAAAAAGCTAACAATGTAAGTTTGTAGACCAACATTAAAATGAAAATAGATAAATACATTCTAAGACCGGACGTTAAAAATGAGGAAAATTATGAAATTGCAACTGTTTGGTTACATTGATTATAATACAAAAAATATTTATATTAAATACTGGCTCTTACTTGTGATTTCGTTCCCGTGGATTTAAAAAAAAGTAATAAATACAGCCTACATTATTCAGTGATAACGTAGCTTTTTATTGGTGAAAGAATTTTTAAAATCGGTCAAGTAGTTTTTGAGTTATTTCAATACATACAAAATTATAAATCTTCTCTTTAATATAGACTACTAGTCTGTCTGAAAATGTCACTGAAAGAGATATAATGAAGGGTACTATATTATTATACTATCGTGTCTTACACAACAATACCTTAAAATAACGTATTTTCAGAAAACAAGTTGTCAAACTATACAATAGCTATTTTGAGTAATTAGTGCGAAACGAAGTCCCAATTACAGATACGAACAAACAATTTTCGATCATAAGTAGTTAGTTCACCTTTAAGGGTGCGCTTGTACAATAAACAATGCCTTAAATGTAATTCAGAATTGTAAGAAATTAAGTAGAATAAAAAAATTATAACTTAATCTTAATTTATAACACTTACACCGAATGATAGAGATGGAGTAATTTGAAATTTAAACAAGAGGAAGTGAGATAAATATACTGTTCTGTATTTTAACTCAATCTATACTTCTATTCTATATTTTCTATATGCTAGTCTAATGAAGCGTAAACACACACTACTTTGTTGCCTAAGATGTCAGCAATCACAGCATATTTTTGAATAATATATTTCTTTAATAAAAAGCCATACACTTACACGCTTTATGCTATATATTTTCACGCTATTAAACTTATGGGGGTAAATACATTGGAAAAGAACTTACGTGTGGGAAAGGGACCATAAACTAGAAGCTGCCAACATTAAGGACGCAAGATTATTACGGTAACGGTAATGTTGACATTTGAAATTGAGAATTTGATAAATGTGAACAATACAATAAAGCTTTTATACCATAATTTCATAGCGATAAAACCGCACGGAAACAGCGCCTTAATTATAAAATTAACAAAAACAATTTCCAAATTAAATAATATGGTAATCTAACTTTTAGTTAATGAAATGTTTTTTTTTGTGTGTGATATTATTCAGTGAAAACTCAATTAAAAGAAATATTTCTGGTCATATTCTAGAAGATACGTTTGTAGTATCGATGTTTTTGCTTTGTGCATCATTAGGGCATAGGTCAACGAGATTATCGAGTGACTTCGAATGTAACCTGTGTACGGAACAAACGGAAGTTGAGGTTTTAATGAGACGTTGGTGACACAATTTGCAATGCTACTAGTAAATGTATGAACTGACAAGTACTTCTTTAAACAGTTTTTTCATTTGAACACCTAAATAAATTATTAATCTACAGGATGCTACAAATTAAGGGACATAAATGTTATACCTCTGCGAAAATATAACCTATTTTCAGTTGGATAAAGAAAACTCATGTACCTGTCTTTAATTTTTTGCATCTAAGCATTATATACACCGTTATAATGGCCAAATTATAACGATTTAATTATTTTTAAATTTAGCAGAAAACATTATTCCGTATTGTAGATTAGTTTTGTGTGTTATGTATGGTGGTGAAATAAAATCAACCACATACATTATACTGACGAGGTTTCATGGTGTTTCTAATCAGGGCTACGCTTGAAATTTCCCATACAAAAACTTACATAAAAACTTAATTTAAACTTTTAGACAACTTATTTAATTGATACTGTCGCTTTAAACTCAGAGCAACACTTCTCGTCCAGACCCAGGTTGCGCGCCAATCTATCCATACTTCTAGTGACATTGACAGCTGTCAGCTAGGGACGTGACGTTTATGCTGATAATCTAGAGTTGCGCCAATTCTATAGCACGGTACTAACTTTGTTCCTAACAATACTAATAAAACGGTACAACGTATTGCCATAATTTTAACACTGTGGGTAGAACGAAAAAGTATAGCAAAGGAGACGTTTTCTATTCAAGTAAACTCTAGTATAGCAATTGTGAATTGGTAAATATTTACACCGTTTACCCTAAACATAGATGAATTTGAAAATCCCTTTAATTTAAATTATATTGCTGACTGTTGAGTTTCGCGTTTTAAAAATAAAAATCAACCTTTTTATCAAATTAATTGACGTTTAATTCAAGAACTGTATCGTGCTCGGTTGAACATTTTAATGAATCAACAAGTTGGACAGAAAATACTTCATTTAAAATACTACTTGGCCCATTTATTTAAAAAGTTTTTACATACTTATTTCATGCAATCAATTAAGGCTTTTGTTTCCTATAGTACTATTGTAAAGAGGAAAGATTTGTAATTTTGTATGTATTGGAATTACTCAAAAACGAATGGGCCGATTACAAAAAATCTTTCATCGTTAAAAAGCTATATCAGTGAGTAACATAGGCGATGTTACTTACTTTTTAATTTCAGGCGGGAGAAGTTACGATTAACAGCTATTTTTAACAATTTTAATAATGTTATTTAACAGGTCTATCATCGGAAGAAACATTAGAATTAACAGAGACATGTTGCACTCACGGTCAATACGAGGCGGTGCCGATGACATCATCCAAAGCATGCTCCGGAGTGTCTACCCCTGATGACGTGGAGCCAGAGTTAACAGAAGCTTGCTTGAAAGCCGCCAAGGATTGCTGTGAACAACATTTCATGTGAGTTTATAAGCATTTTTTTTACTTTGACTAAACTATCGCACAACTGTTGTGCGATTGTCGATTATTTCGCAGCCCATTCATTTTGCACAATTAAAAATGCAGTAGTGTGCGCATCTCTATAAAATCTAATTGGAATCAAATCGCGAATAAACAGTTATGCGATAGTTTAAAGGGTAAATCAATTTCCTATCTACGTCTTCTATCCTCTAAAATAAAATTTCGGTTTTAAGAAAAGGTACTAACTTAGCTACGGGGAGTATCGTAGCACTGTCAGCTGTAAATTCTTTGCACAAACTGCATAAAAGATCGTTGTGTAACACATTACATTACAGCCCGTAACCTTGGTCAGTACCCACCTGTAGAAATATGCCTCTGGCTAATCTGTCAATTTACTTTCAAGTAAATGATGCTAAGAATTAAAAAAAAAGTTACAGACTAGTGCAATTAGAAATGTAAAAAAATAACTTAATTAATTAGTTTAAAAAATCCTTCAACTTTAATTGGTATTTTGCCTTTTTTTAACTTTACCCCCGTTTTTGTGGCCCTTTTGTTGAACTCCGATTTGAGAAATAAGCGTTTTAAAATTTAATTAGGTGCAACTTTTAAACCGCGAAGTTAGTTCTTGTTAATCTCTTTCTTTGGCATCTCAATGACTAAAGTTTAGTTTAAAAATATTACACTGCCATTATATTTTTTTATTTGAAAATGAACTCGCCTTTAAAAATATTTAATAATTTTTTTTAGAGAGAAGGACGATTGCGCTATTGGGATTAAATTGTCAAGAAAGAAACAATGCGGTCTGCCCAAAACTGATATTGGAAAGGTAAGGCAATTGTAACATAAACAAGAACTGTCATCATAAGAGCAATAATGAAGTATTCTTAGTTAAGATATTTCATCAAAATTAACAAGTAAAAAGACTTTGACTGTACTTTCTTAACTCTAAAGAGATGCAAGAGTATCTAAAATAACGAATATCACAGCTCAACTCATGTGTACTTTGGTCTAGGCACTAGTTTTAGATCCGTCGAGGTCTTTGTTCCCGGTGCGATGAGAAACCGAATATAGTTAATCCCCTCATCCTGAAGGACCTCATAGGGCTCTAAAACTAATCGATACGTGCACCGAAGTACACGTTAATCATGCTTCATACTAAGATTATAAATGCGAAAGTTTAGATAGATGGATGGATGTTTGTTGCCAAAACTGCTGAACAGATATCGATTATATTTGGTATAGATGTAGAGGATAATCTGGAAGAACACATAGGCTACTGTTTTGTTTTTTTTTTAATCTCGCGCCAACGGAGTCGTGTGCGAAAGTTAGTCGTTAATAATAGTTAATTGTATATTTGTAATTAATACTTTTTATTGTTGTAGACATGTTGCGATGAATGTTCCTTTGGTCGATGGTCGGGAGAATCTCAGGGTATTGATGCATGCGGGAGTGCTGCGGAAGAGGGAATGAGCCCTCAAACAACACTAAGGAAAAACGCCTTCCATAAATGCTGTTTAGTAAGTATCGCCTTGCCCAGTTCCAGTTGTGATTTTTTTTCTATACAATATTTACATAATGTCCTTAATATCTTAGATTACAATACAGAGTATATTAACCTGTAAAGTTTAAGTTAATAATTTGTTACTTAAGTAAACTTATCTAAAGTTCATTGATCTACACAGGTATTATTTTTATCCAGACAAAATATCCGCTAAACGACTTTGACGTCAACTTTCTTGAGTCACTTAAAGGAATGAGATACGAAACTTAATCCCTGATGTTGAAATAGATTTAGAACCGCCCCGTTAGGAAAGTTCACCGAAACCGTATCCCGTCGGGATTATCCGTGAATAGCCGGCTTAATACGGCCACACGCGTTTACCTTTTTTAACTTTTAAAAATATACAAGTTTTGTTTTTAAAATATACTGTTTCTAATATATCTCACTTATCTATGAAAGTAATAACATTTTAAATAATACAGGAAGCTGCACAACAAACTACAACAGAAACGACTACAACGGAAAAAAAGATAGAAACAACAACAGAGAGAAAGAAAGAAGAAAAGAAAGAGAAGTGCAAGAAAGATTCCTGTCAACATATCTGTAAAGATGGCGATGGAAAGGTCAAATGCGCATGTCGCAAAGGATTTAGATTGGAAGCGGACAATAAGACATGCAAAGGTAAAAGCGAACTTACGAGTAAGTAGGATATAGAAACATACCAAAATTGGTCCAATGCGTTAATAAATACAATAAAACATTTCTAGATATAAACGAATGCGGTGAGCTGACGGAGGACTTGTGTACCGAGGAGGACACGGTGTGTCATAACACTGAGGGCTCTTACAAGTGCGTGCCGATCAAAAAGCGTGACGTCAGCCTCAGTTGCCCGCCCGGCTTCAAGCGAAACCTGCTCAACCAAGTCTGTGATGGTAAGAAAAGGAAGATCAACAGTGTTAATGAATCTAGAAGTTTCATAAGGAACTGATTTAAATTGTAGAAACCAACTAGTTTTTTGATCCAAGTTTTATTTTAGACATAAATGAATGTCAACTACCTCGGCCGCCATGCCCGAAGTATTTGTGTGAGAACACAATCGGCGGGTATAAATGCGCGGGGAAGGCGGGCAAGCCATTTGAAGAGGCCATACCTGGACACACCACAGAAGTAGCCGCAACAACACCTACCGTGAAGAATGATATATGTCCACCTGGCTTTAGGGCTGGACCTGATGATGAGTGTCTTGGTAAGCCATATTCTTTTCGAATGTACCTTCGATGGTACAATATTCATACAAGTAATTCAACTTCATATTTAATGGTAATTCTATCAAGCCGCTTACACCATGGTCTTCTTACAATTTAAGCTTATATAGATCCATTAACATTTTAATTGCTTGTTCAGACATAGATGAATGCGAGGAGCGATTGGACGACTGTCAGCGTCTTTCCCAGCATTGTATCAACACGCACGGCAACTACTTCTGCCAGGACCACGTCTCCAAGCGCTGCGCTCCTGGGTTTAAAGTCAACGCTGTTACTGGGATATGCGAAGGTACCTGGACTCATGACAAATGAATCTAACATTCCATACAATTGTAGAACTTACTCTATGAATGACATAGCTCTAGAAATACAAGGCACTACGGTCTGTGCAAAGAATTGACTTTCTTATTAGTGATTGATTTTAATCTTCAGATATCGACGAATGCGAAGAAAGTTCAGAGGTGTGCCGACGCAGTGAGGTGTGTGTAAACCTGCCAGGTGCCTACAACTGCAAGTCCAAGATCAGCACGCTGCCTCAGTAAGTTATATTTTAAAATTTATTTTCATGAGCAAATCTCAACATTTGGACTTTCGTTTTCGTGAAAGCTAAAATGTAAAGAATCGTGATTCAGTAACTTGAGAAGAAAGAGATCAAACAATCTTAATTGACTTACGTAACAAAAAGTAAATTGTTATACTTTAAACAGGTTAACGAGGAAGACATGCCAAGAAGGGACACGACAACGACCGGGTGGAAAAATTTGTGAAGGTGGTTGAAACTTCATTCTTACTAACCAACCATAATTAGGAACATGAATGATAATTAACTGGTTTATGTTGCAGATATCGACGAATGCCGCGAAGGCTCACATTTATGCGATCATTTCCAAAACTGTATCAACACGTTCGGTGGCCACGAGTGCCGTTGCAAGAATGGCTTCGAACTCGACTCTTCTTCCGGATCTTGTGTTGGTAAGTGATGGTCCTTCAGAAATTCCTAATTTTTATTTTGTAATGCTCAATTTATTCATTGACAATTCGCGGATGTATAAAGTGACTTCAAATACTAATATATAGATAAGTTCTTTATATATCTGATATTCCTTTTCTGTATACTTTTCTTCAATATATCGTATCTTCGTCAGATATCGACGAGTGCGCGTTGAAGCTGGACAACTGTCAAGGAGGCTTGCACTGTCTCAATGTGCTGGGGTCATTCACGTGCACGCGCAGAGCTGCCACTACGTCTACAACCAGGTCTACCACCAGTACCACAACACTCGCACCGCCCGCCGCCTATGACTACGAGTACTATGACTCTGAGTTAGTATATCTCACGAACTTAAAATATTGCTATGCCAATTATAAGCAGAATTTACATTCTTTCTTTTAGTTTTGCTAAATTGCCTATTATGACAATGTTAGGTTCACTAACAAATATTCAATATTACAGAGAAGATAACACAACGAATGTAGACAAAATTCCTGAACCAAGTCTGCCCGTATCAAAACCCACTACGACCACATCAACAACCACCACTACAACAACCACTACTTCAACAACCACTCCAAGACCAACAACCACTTCAACGACTTCTACAACAACAACGCCTGCAACAACCAGTACCACTACAACAGCCCGCACCACTAGAGTACGGCCTTGGCCTGGTTACAACCCATACTATCCTAGACATCTTATTCCTACAACAAGACGAAATCCTTACACTATACCAGACCGTCCCGAACATAGAAGACCAGAGTTCAGACCGAGAAGACCAGAAGTACCCAGCACTCCTGTTGAAGTTACTGTGCCAGCACCCACAAATGTAGATACTATCGAGAAAGAGAAAGAACCAGACGGCAGTTACGGATTGAACACTAATGATTTACCGAAGGACAAATGGACAAACGTTATAGGAACGTACAAGCCAGACCAACCAGACTTTAGTCTTGAAAATTTACATTGTTTGAATGGTTTTGAAAAGAGCCCCAGTGGAGAGTGTGTTGGTGAGTTCTATTTGAAAACATTCTATCACGGTCACAGAGTGTTTTGTTTCTTATTTTATTTTTGTAAATAAGATTGACACGCTAATACTTATGGTCAGATTTGTTTTTTTGCGTTTAGATAAAATAACTATTTATTTATTTACTTCTAGATATCAATGAATGTGAAACTGCCAAACACATCTGCAGCAGTCTCGAGGTGTGTCATAATAGTCATGGCGGCTACACGTGCGAATGCATGCCGGGCTTCAGACGCGACGCGACCGGCTGGTGTGTGGTCATCACTACTACATCCACCACTACCACGACTACCACCACAACACCCAAACCGACCACGGTTAGAACTACCACTTCGACTACGGAAAGTACGACTATATGTTTGACTTTTTGTCATATTCTTTACGTCTTTTTGTTATTCTTCTGACGTATCTTCTTTGCCGTCTTTCCTGCATTTTTGACCTGTGGCTCATTTTCAGTGACTACAACCAGCACAGAAGCTCCCCGGCCACCGCGACCACGTGTTCCGTGGTACGCTCCGCCGATGTCTTGCGATTTTGGATATGCGTTCAGTCCTGCTATAGGAAAATGTATTGGTAAGTTAAAAAGTATTGAATGTACTCTGTGTTTCGTCTGCCATCTATAGAATGTATTAAACGGTTTATTTTTTTCACAGATATTGATGAATGTGCGAGTAATAAAGCCAACTGTGCTCCGAAAGAGGACTGTGTTAACACAGACGGTGGATACCGCTGTGTGTGCGGCAAGCGATGCAGGGGAGAAACTGACACACCTGCATACTGTAAGTTTTTTATTCCGTCTTATACAAATTCAAACTAGCTTTCGCCCGCTACTCCGTCGACGTGGAATAAGAAAAATATATGCGAGTAAGTAGTCTTCGTGATCTTCCAGACTATACTCTACATCTATGCCAAATTTCATCGAGACCCGTTGAGAAGTTTATGCTACAAATTCTAAAAAACATCCATCCATCCATGTAAACTTTCGCATTTATATTAGTAAGAATAATATTAGTAAGAAAATAGAAATCATAACTCTAAAGAGAGAATACTTAATGCCATGCTCGAGAAACACTCAAACAAATAATGAGCATACGAAAGCGTTTCCACTTTTAGTAGTGTCATTAAATCCACTCTGTAGCCTATTTTATGTGGCCTTGCAAAATCATCACGAGAATTCTTATATGACACATTCCATTATTGTACAGCTATAAAATATTTATCCAGTGTTTTTATTTTTATCTAAAAAACCCACCACTCCATGTTCCTGTACTAATAATATTCTTGCTCGTCCTCACAAATATTTGTGAATAAGTTTGTCTTTTGTGTTTAAGATCCAACGCCGAGAGAACCATCGGTACTCCCGGACACAAATGTCATAACAGTAGGAGCACAGTTCGGACAGCGCGGGTCGAGGGTGATGCGGCCCACTTACACTCGGGCATCCTCTGGCTCCGTACTCACGTCATGCCCCTGGGGATACAAGCTTACACCAGACAAACGTTGCGTCGGTAAGTTTAGCTTGCTTAGAGTGCAGCCGAAAAGACTGGCTAAAGTTAGAGTCTTCTGAGAAATGCGTTGAAAATACCTCGATGTCGACCCAACATAGAGCAGAAATAAAATAAGACTTAGGACCTTAGATTCATTAAAAAAGGTATGATTTAACTAACATCACCTAAATATATTGATTTATGTTTTGGCATTAACAGACTCAGATAGAATCACAAGAGTTAATTTGACTGAATCATAGAATCGATTTCAATTTACATGTCTTGTGAACATATATTTTTAACAGATATCGATGAATGCGCCCGCAACGTGTCGGAGTGTGGTCCTCAACAGCGATGTGAGAACTTCTACGGCGGGTACTCCTGCCAATGCCCCGCTGGTCACCGGCTGGTGGGCCAGCAGCGATGTGAAGATATCGACGAGTGCGCGTACGGCAATGTAAGGATTACTCATAATTCCAGAACGTTCCATGATGATAAGGGAATGAAAATAGACATAATTACAACAGAAAATGCCTTGTCTTGTGACTAAAAAATACTTCTGACGATAGATTCCATGCAAATCAGCTTCTTTACAATTATTTATGTTTTCAGCCATGCTCTTACAACGCCCAGTGCATCAACACAATTGGATCCTACCGTTGTTCTTGCGGCGAAGGCTTCCGCAACGCGCCTACAAATGATAAGGTAATATAAAATCAATATTTACAGGTCAAGAGAGAATCTAAATCCTAAAGAGATATTATTTACGGGACATTATTTTCGTTGTTGGATTACGGTAGATAGTCTTCTGTATTAATATTATAAGAGGAAAGATTTGTATTTTTATGTATTGAAATAACTCAAAAACTACTGGGCCAATTTGAAAAATTCTTTCACCATTATAAAGCTAAGTTATTATTGAGTAACATCGACTATTACTTTTAATTGCGGGGATGAAATCGCGAGCAATGACAGTTATGGACTACGGTTGTGTAGGTGTGCGTGGACGTAGACGAATGCGCGGAGTCTCCGGGCGTGTGTGCGCAGGGCTGCGCCAACGCGTGGGGCGGCTACCGCTGCTACTGTGAGCGAGGATATCGTCTGCACATCGACAACAGGTACTGTTACACCACGGACATAGTGTTCGCCTGATGCACAATCTAGTAAGGTAGTCATCTAATGACTTTATAGAAGTTAGAATATTGGAATCTCAAAAAAAGCAGTCGCAGTTAGCCAAAATGCATATAAGTAAGCGCTAATAGCTTATTGGTTAGGGGTACGGATTTCCGATTGCGTGGTTGTGGGTTCGAATCCCGCCGTTCGACTAATGTAAATCATATCCTAGCACCAGCCTAGACCTTAGTTGGAATGGTGAAGGAAATGTTATTAAATTACCAGAGCATAAGAAATAAAGACATATGAGAATCTACTTATGTTTTTTTATGTAAAAAAAAATCAAGTGTAATGTGCCAGGACTTGCGTGGACGTGGACGAGTGCGCGGAGTGGGGCAGTTCACGCGTGCGCGGCCGGCTGTGCGGCGGCCGCTGCGTCAACGTGCCGGGCACCTACCGCTGCAGCTGCCCGCATGGATACAGACTGTCCGACGACGCACGCAGCTGCATAGGTAGGCCGCACTTTGTACACCCTGTACCTACTTTGTACACCCTTTACCTTTGTAAATTGTCATAACAATCCAACGTGTAAAATATGTGCTGGAAATACCGGATTTTATTCTCTTATCTGACAGTGACGTCATTTTTAAGGTATCCCGACCTCTATCAGTCAGTGTTGGGACAGACCCATAATATGATACCATGATCACACAGAAAACAGGAGTCAAGTGAAAGCCATTCCGAGTTTCATCTGAGTGTGCGTGTCTGATTTTAGTCCCTTTTCTATTCCTAACCTATCCATATTAGGAAATTATGACAATGGGATGCAGAAATGACAAAGAAGGGACGAAAAGCCAGAGGTAATTTCTAGTTCGGTGGGTTTCCTTTTCCGTGGTTTAAAGGAAGGCAACGCGTCTGCAATTGCGGATGTTTAGAAGTAACGATGGCTTTGTTATTTCGACGAATTTAGATGGTTTTCAAGTTACTTTATGATATAATGTTTATATGATTGTCCAAGATACTACTAATTTTCATTTATATCATCGTTTTCAGATATAGACGAGTGCGAGACTGGGGAGGCGCAGTGCGCGCGGGGGAGTGACGCGGGGATGGTGTGTCAGAACACGCGCGGCGGATACCACTGCCATCACATCGACTGCCCGCCCGGATACCGCCTAGAGTCGAAACAGTGAGACAAGTCAAACACAGCCTACCTAATTCACTCTGATCACAAACAAATATTGCGACTAACCATTGACACCTAGTGTGTAGTGTTTCTATTTTTGATACTAAATTACCGCGTTTCTGCTCTGTATATCCTAGATCTTCTGCCATTAAGCTAAAATTCGTCGTCATTAAAGAATATAATAAGTGGTTAGTTAACGACTAATTAGATTCTTTGATGAGAATCAGCTGAAAAGGACTTAAGATCCAACATTGTATTACACTATGTTTCTACAATAGTATAAAAATGTATGACATTTACTTACTTAAATATTAACTTGTTGTAAAATACACGTAACTTTTAAACTTCACACAAACTCACATCACAGAAATTAAACGATCACAAAACAAAAAACATCTGTAATCAAAATTTCAAATTGACAACTGACTATCGACAACACAGAACACAGGGCCGTAGTGTTACCAAACTAAAGTATAAAATTCTACTAAATTATTTTATTCGGTTCAAAAACAAAAACGCCACCTTTTAATTCGAAAATTACGGAAAAAATACGGAAAATACTCAAGTTTAGCTTTATTTTCTCGTAAATGAGAAGAAACGCAAAAAATTATATCTACCATTGACTGTCTTGCCAGTAAATGCACGCGCATCCAGCGCTCGTGCTCCGTGACGGACTGGGCGTGTATCCGACAGCCGAGCGCAATCAGCTACAACTTCATCACATTCGTCTCCAACATCTTTCTGCCTGCGGGGAGTGTGAGTACAGCGCCATTTATGTATGAAGCTTATAGGCATGGACGTCGGCAAATGACGGAAGAAGTTTGAATTTTAACGCGTTAATCTATGGAACCAACATTCGTATTTAAAAAGTTCTCTCTACATTTAATTATCTTATTATTGCATAAGGCTTGGATTTGAAATCGCGCTATTTCTCTCTAATTACCGATAAATGTAATACAGGTGGATCTGTTCACGATGCACGGGCCGTCGTGGCGCGACTCTGTGGTGAGCTTTGAGATGCGAGTGGTGGATGTGCAGGCGCCCAGCGGCGTCAAGTCTGCCGACCTCTCCTGCTTCGAGTAAGTAAATGTACTTACTTGTCATACACATAAGCTTTGATAGAATTTGCACATTGAAGTTTACGTCACTAGCAATATCACGTCACGTCACTTCTTAAGATGTCATCCCCATTTCCTAATTGGTGAGAAGAAAGCGGAGAAGCATTGGGAAGGGGAAATAATCTTATTCTGTTGAACCCTTCCTCTTTCAATTGGTGGATGTCTATGGTCTATGGGTAGCGGTGGTTTCTATATTTCAGGTAGTCGCTTGCTAGTTAGCCACCTTATGGTATAAAGTCACGGAATATATTTGAATTATCATTGGTATTGGTATCCCTAGTTTGCAAGAAGCAATTGGATCTTCTCTCTTTCACTGACGCTATATTCTACTTTGTGTTGCCAGTATGCGTCCGACGGGCAACGTGTGTGTGGTGTCGCTGTTGTGCGCGCTGGGCGGGCCGCAGGTAGCCGAACTGGAGTTAGCCATGTCGCTGTACCAGCGCGGACAGTTCGCAGGCAGCGCGCTTGCTAGACTCGTCGTCATCGTCTCTGAATACGAGTTCTAGGACAAGTTCTATGATAACTATATTTGAGTACCTTATAGATAGACACTAACGCCTTTTATGTGGACACTAACGCCCTCAAGATAGACATAAACACCTTCTGGATGGTAATTTAGGGTCTACGATAGTGATTTATTATATCTAGATCTGACATAAACACTAACTCTATTTATATTTTCACAATGTCTATATTATAAGAAACAATGAACTATTTGGTAATTAAAAAAACTTTCAAATTACATTTTAGTGGTTTGCTTACGTCACATGTCTAAATTTAATGACTTCCATTTCGTAGTTCTTTTCACAGTTTTTTTTAAATACTTAGTTATATAGGTGTTATTAGGAAATAGACTTCGTAATTGTAAGTGCTACTTATTTATTGTGATGTTGGAATAAATTTATATGATTATGAATGTTTTTTATTCCCCGATTGTTGTCAAGGGTGTTAGTTAATTCCAAATTAATAACTATGGACAAACCAACAAAGGGATTACAGACACTAATATTCATGCATATTGTACTATGTTTATTAAATAAATGTAAAAAAACCAAATAGATTTGGAATATATCTTTTTATTAAGCACAAGCGGTTTCCGCCGGTTACACATACTTAAATGTAATAGTGCAATTTATTAGTAATTAGCTGTTCTGATCACAACGCAACAATAAAAAATATCAATACAAAATTCTACACAACGCATATAAACAACGTCCATGAATTCTTTCTGGTCCCCTGGTGTCTCACAATCCTTATCATACCAAAATAAAAGCATTCCATATTTAAATAAAAAATCAAAACATTTCATTATAGTGTCCGGAAATTACATGATAACGGAAGACTGTAGATTTCCTTAGCAAATATAATTTAAATCATCCTGTATCATAGCATATATCATTTAGATATACATATTTCCCGAACATCCTGTCATTAGTTAACGGTTAAATTGATGTAAACACGTTAATATTTCAATATAAAATTATAATAAAAAAAATAAACTACATTTGAAAAATGTTAGAATAATTCGAAACTATTAAAAATAATATCAATAAAAGTAAAATTGCACCTCCTCATGTAAAATATTAGCACATCCTTTTTTTTATTCGATTTGTGAACTATTAGAATTTTTTTTATATATTTCGGCCTGACTATCTTCTAATAGACAACTAAATACGACAATATAAATTAAAACAGATATATTGTAAAAATAAAACATAATAAATATAAACAATACCGCAATGTTCTACACTACAAAATAACAAAAAAATGAAACTTGATAGGGTTTAATAAAAATTTTGTGTTTTTAAAAAATTTAAACCTACAAAATATAACCAAAGTACTGAAGGTACTAAAAATACTTTTGCCTCAAAAAAAAGACTGTAACAGATTTTTTTAAAAGATAACATAAAGAACATTGCAGTAAAAAATTCCAACTGTATACTCTCAACCTTAGACCTTGTAAAATCTAGTCAACATTTAAAACGTCACAATGGCTCTTGCCACTTAGGGCCTGTTAACACTATCACGTTTAAAATATAATCGACAACATTTAGCTATAGTTAAACTAATAAACACAACTGTATTACATCGAGTATTAAACGATTATTAAGGCCTAATAATTTGCACAAATAAATGAAATATTTTTGTGCAATTACTATAATTTAAACAATATCTAAAACACAAATGTCAATTACTGTTTTATTATTATACTTTATTAAAGCAGAATTCCACTGCACTAACATTTGCCTTTCATTCTATCCAACAAATCAAAGACAATATGAATTTAGACCATAGAGTTTAAAAAAATAGAGTAGTCACCGAAATTTTTTTCATAAACGTCATGCAGTGGAGTTCTGGTAAAGAAATATGCCAACTCTAAGTACAGTTCTAATAAATATAGTTTACTTCATCAAAAACGTTTTAGACAACAGTCTTATGTAACAATGTTCGAATCGAAACAATATGTACATAGATATTTAGATGCATATAAATCTGATATGATCTTCTAAATTCGTAACGCTATAGAAACTTTACAGTACAATCGTGTAAAAAAGTGTACAACGGCAGTCGGACAGTCGTGATCAAAATTATCAATCAGGAAAAAACTACATAAAAACTGTTATAATACATTTTCGAAGCAAATGACATGACAAAATGTGTATTTTGTATAAGAAATCCATTTATCTATACTATTATTATAAAGAGGTAAGATTTGTATTTTTGTATGTAATGAAATAACTCAAAAACTACTGGGACGATTTTAAAAAAATTTTTCACCATTAGAAAGGTAATTTATCTGTGGATCTAGGATACATTTTTTTAATTTCAGGAGGGCGAAGTCGCGAGCAACAGCTAGTGATAAATAAAACAACGTTATATCCTTATGTTTACCAAAATGCGATTAAGCTTTCTGTTATTTTTAAAAACATTTATAATTTTGACCACGACTGTATGACCATAACAGCTAACTTAAGGGCAAGTTCAGACGATAACAAATAAATTCCATTGCGTGTAACTAGCATATTTGTGACTGTGGGTAAAGTTGACTGCATGTACACTGAGATATTTGCTTGAGCAAAGAAAGGGCAAGATTTCCAGTAAAAGTATTAAGAAATTCATTTAGGACAGAAAGAGATAGCAATAGCTACCCGCTTCATACTTGAAGCTAAACGGACAGAAAATTCATTAATATTTCAATTACATTTATATATTTACCTACATAGATAATTGATTAAAATGTATCTCAGTGCGCATGTTAAGCTCAAAAAAGCTACTAACATCTATGGTATTCTCTATATCCTACCAAAAATCCTACCATAGATATATAAAACTACAATTCAACAAAGCAAATAATATACAACAAAAATTACACTTATGTAGAATACGGAAATAACAAGTTCTGTAAAGGCTAACGAAAAATGGCATTCAATAATCACATAGTATTGATATTTATAAAAAAAATATTTCTTATCTCTATATGCGATGATCAACTTACTACCTATATTAACTTAACAAGTAAATAAAACATAAAATAATTAAAAACAATACATTAATAAAAATTATATGTACTCTATTTTCCATGTCAATAATAAATTCATTTAATAATAAAATAAAATATAAAAGTGCAAAATATAAATAAGAATTTTATTTACAAACATGCATAGAATTATTTTAAACCATAGAGTGTCTATAATAGAGTAGCCAAAGAAAGAAAAAAAAATAATCCATATTTAACCATATCGAGTAAAACTTGCTTGACTTTTTTTTTTTCAAAAAAATGTAAAGAAATTAGTCAATCGTAAGATATGAGGGACTTGAAATAAATATTTTGAATACCTTAAGTCTTGTAAATAAAAATGAATCCTATTCTAAAACGCCAATAAACTGTCAAAATATAATACGATATTAGATAATAAATCGATCTAACGCAAAAATAATGTACTTTGTAAAATTTTTCGCTCAATTAGGCTATTACTTTGTGTAGTCATTTTATATTATCTGTACAAATATGTCGAAAAAATTTGTTTAGACATACATGTTACCAAGTTATTTTAAAAAGTTATACAGCCGCATAAGTTAGAAAGCGCCTAAACAAATTTATCAACATTTAATACCGCGCTATGCGTGGCCTCTATACTATTAGAATATCTATGACATGGAACCATTAAATCTATTTCATACGATAATCATTTCTTTTTGACAGTCGAAGTACTCGCGCCAGTACTCGACCGTGTTTGAACTCTTTCTTGTTTTAGGAGACTGACACCGAAAGTGGGGCATTTTTTCCTCAAAGCTTTTATTTTATATAGTTTATTCCCTTGGGAGTTGTTGGTTTCTTCGTAATTATCCGGTGTGACGTCATCAGTGATGACTGAATTGGAGATGCAGTCCATAGGTTCAGGGCTGCTAGATTTGTCCCTTTTCCGTCTAAACCTGAATGGCGTATCTAGAGAGTCTGCGGAAATGTTTGTGATATTAGTATCACTGGAAGACAGATCGTGTGCCGCTTCTAGTCCGCTTTTAGGTAGATTTTTCGGTAATTTCTTTCTCGAGCTCGAATTAGATCGAATTATTAATTTCTTTCTACCGGTGACGTTGTTTACGGTTTTCGTTTGGTTTACAGTTTTCAGATTCGGTTCTGATGGTAGTCGATTTTTTCCGTTAAGATGACAGTTTTCCGTAAGAGCTGACAGTGACGTGACGTTACTGTGGGTGTTGATGACTGACGTGTCGTTTGACGTCATTTTGCTGACGCTGACAGCTTTCCTTGTAAATGTTTTTAAAGGGCTACCGTGGGAATAGCTAAGTGTAGGTCTTGCGAGGTTAGCTCTTTGTCCGTGAAAGCTATTTTTGCCTGTGAAGGAGGATTTGACGCTGGCGACTAGTTTGCTGGCTTGTGAATTGGAGCCTCTAGTTGGGGGGAAGGTTGAAGTTTTTGCCGCGTAGTGTGATTTTAGGGTTGAATTGATAGCTCTGGGCTGTGGTTTGAGGTTGGTATTGTTAGCGTTACGGATGTTATTTGTGGGCATCATATAGTTCATTTTGGAGGCGAAGACAGTTTTCGTGGGCAGCATCGGCGTGGCCGTGGTCTTGTACTTGCCGATTACTGACGTCACATTATTCTCTGTGTCCGCTTCGTTGGCATTTAACACGTTAGCATTATCGATCTGAAAAGATACATAAATCTTTGTATTTTTGTATGTATTGAAGTAACTCAAAAACTACTGGGCCATTTTCAAAAATTCTTACGCCATTATAGAGCTACGTTATTAGTGAGTAATGCAGTAATCATATTTTTTTTTTAATTTCACGCGGATATAGTCGCGAACAACAGCTAGTTTTAGAGACTTTTCAAGGTCACATTTATTTACAGTGGGGAAGACAAAATAATAAAGATCATTTTTTAACATTTCTATCTGTTTGTGTGATTCTCGATCTTCGAAACGGTTGCACTTTGACGGAACTTTGGTCATAAATTACCTAACACACATGGAAATATAGGCTACATTTCCACTGCGTTGGAAAATTCTTGATCGACCTCTAGTTTACAATTAAGGCGAAACCCATATTTTATTTACCTTGCCGTTCTTGTTGCTATGCAGTATAGTCTGCAGGGAGACGGGGGGTGCGGCGGGTGCGGTGGGTGCGGCGGGCGCAGGGGGTGCGGGGGGCTCGGGGGGCAGGTCGCAGTACACGCCGCGGGCGAACACCGGCAGTGAGGAGATGTTGTGCCGGCGACGGTACGCCTCGCCCTCCGTCTGCATACGCAGCTGGATACTGGAATTATTATATACAATAAAAAACATTAATACTATATCTCACCCTTAGATAGAGGGTAACATCAATTTATATTCTAGGTAGACATATCTATCAAGAAATTGAAAATTACAAATGCAATATTCATTTGGACACCTTTTCTCTTTAGCACAACTGCTGGCGATTGTCGATTGTTTCGCAGTCAATTCAACTGTTTAGTTGCATAACTAAAATGAATTGGAAAAAAATTCATGCGGGAAAGAGACAAAAACTTCAAGCTGACAATATCTAGGAAGCAAGGTTGGCATGGTAAGGGTAATTGTTATCCAATGTCAACAGCCTTCATTGTCATTTGTGCATTTGAATGTTGACATAGCTCCGGGGTTTATAGACATTTCTATATGACTAGCTTTATTATGACAAACCACGTGGAAATAAAAAAAGATTATCTTTGCCAAATTTAATCGAAATCCGTTCGGCAGTTAAGCTACAAACTCTAACATCCATCCATCTAAACTTTCGCATTTATATTGTTACTAAAATATGATGGATTGTAAGTTAGAATTTAATGAAAAGTACTTACTTGTCTAGGAACCACTGCTGGTGTCCTATGACGGAGCCGGGTCGGCAGAGACGCAGCCAGGCGATGGCCTCGCGCGACGCGAACCCATGGTGCTTCATCATGTAGCACGCGATCAATGTGCCCGTGCGGCCCAGACCAGCTACACACAAACATACTGATAAATAAATTTATATAAGTTACATTATCACATCAAAGGGTTCATGGTTCATGAATTCCCCTTTCCTTCCCACCCTTTCTTGTTTCTTATTACAATCTTATTAGAAGAAGGAAGAAACGTGGATTTGATGGTGCAGGAGACGTATAGGAAGGGGAAAAATTCTCTTTATGTGCGTCTCCTCCTCCGTCGATCAAGGGTAGGCAACACATCCGCTATTACGAATGTCTACGGGCAGTGGTCGCTTAGCCATTTTGGCGGATTTGGGTGGCCGCTTGCTCGTTTACCACCTTATGATAATAAAAAATAATAAAGTCGGAAGTTAAATCACTAAAAAATCAAAGCTTTTTCATAGAGCACTAGCAAAGGCTAACCTTTTTCAGGCAGAATTTTAAAAAATAATTTCAAACACTTATTAAAACTCCGCCGAGAATTTTACAGACGTAAAATTTTATGGGAATTTTGAGTTTAAAACAAGATATTACAAATTTGAATATCGTTTCAATATTTGGCCATAAGTAGTCAAATGACCTTTCAACAGTTGCAACAGAATAGACATTTCCCCATACTAAAGGTATTCCCTACCAAGTTTACTTCCCATCCTCGTCAAAAAAATGTGAGAACTAGAATTTGTCCTCTAGAAGACAAATCTATCTATACTAATTATAAAGAGGAAAAATTTGTATTTTTGTATGTATTGAAATAACTCATAAACTACTGGGACGATTTCAATTCTTTCACCATTAAAAAGCTACGTTATAAGTAGTAACATAGGACATCATTTATAAATTTTACGCGGGTAGTCGCGAGCTATAGCTAGTCAATAATTTAGTTACCTTTGCAATGCACAGCCACCGCACCTTTAGCGGCCTCCGCGATCCTTATAAATCTATTGACAATATGATCTGACGGCACAGAGCCATCTACAAAGAACAATTCCCTATGTTCAAAGCCGTGAGCTGTGAATTGTTTAGCATCATATGACTTCTTGTTAAGACGGACGATAGTAGTCACGTGATGGGTACGGAAGTACTGGTGGTAATGCTCTGGGCTGTGTAAGGGATACCCTCGCTCTAAACGTGACCGGTGATTAGGTCCAGAGAACGCTAGCATTTTCTCAGGAATTATCCAGTTTAAGTCCCCATTTTCTACTTTCTGGAATAAATTAATGTTTATATTAGTTACTGTTATGGATTTAAAAAGAGTATACACTCAAGAGCATTGAATCCAGGTCACTCAATAAAACTTTAAAATCTCGTATATATAAAATTACATTAATCAAAACAACTGCTGACCACGCTTTAGTACAAAAATAAAAAACATGACATTTTTTTACAACATTATTTTATTGAATGGCTACGATACTATTTTCATTAATTCTTCCTCTGTGTGTGTGTGTGTGTGAGAGAGAGAGAAACTAAGAAGTTTTGAGCTTTTAAGTGACCCGGATTCAGTGCTCTTGAGTGTACTATACTTTAGTACTAATCATACCTCATAGTATAAATACTGTTCAGCATCAAAGTGTTGGAAGTCAAAGAATCTGGCATCGTGCGCCAGTTTTAGACCTCTCAGCACATCGAGTAGTGAAATGTCGAACAGTGGAGGACCACCTGACGCGTCTCGGAAACTCAGCAAGGACCACTCACTGCCTTCTGTTAGCTGCTTATAAACCGTTGAGGGACAACCGTCTAGGTATATTATCTGAAAATTATAACTATGGGTTTACATTGCTGCAATATAAAGAAAAATATTGTCATTCCACTCATTCCACTTGAGAAAACTGGTGTAACAATATCTTTTAGGGATGTGTTTAACAGAAATCAGTTTAACTCAAAGAATTACTCGTTTTTCTTAAACATTTTCCCGAGATGGTCAATCACAGATGCATATTTTTTTCATGAAATCTGTACTAATATAATAAAGCGTAAACACACACTACTTTGTGGCGTAAAATGTCAGCAATCACAGGACAGTTTTAAATAATTAATTTTTTAATAAAAAAAGACTTACACTTACGACACGCTTTAGGCTATAATATTTTCACGCTATTAAATTTTAATTGGAAAAATCCTCGTGGGGACCATAAACACAAGCTGTCAATATCAAGAAAGCAAGGTTGCCATGATTAGTCACCATGTCATGTCATTTTGACATTTGCAATTGATAATTTGACAAATGTAAGTAATAAAATAAAATTTTCATAATTCAGATCAGCAGATGAAGTCACACGAGAACAGCTAGTAATTAATATGTATAAACATTTAATAAACAAGATACATACTAAAAAAGAAATTTAACCATACCTGATAACTCCCAATAAGGTAAGCAGCATTAAGTCGTAACGTCTCATTACTGCTAGTATAGAAAACAATCTTTTTCTTCGGGTTCTTCTCCAATTCATCGTTGAGCTTGTTACAAAATTGATACAAATGGCATAAATGATAAGGTCCAAAATCGAAGTAAAAGTTCTCGTAGACAATTTCATCTTCTATATGGAAGTATTTACTGTTTCGAGTGGGTTTCGGTTTATAGCCCGTTTTCAGGGTCGCAAAATACAGTCTGTCTGGAAAACAAAGATAGTGTAATCAGAACTCATAAACATGGAGGAATAATTTATAACCACATAGTTATTGCCCATAGGTGGATATTAGAACATAATTTAAAAAAATAAATGAAAAACTTTATGTATTTGACTTTAGCTGTGTCATAGTTCGAAAGGGAAATTGCAAAAAAAATGTTTACAAAATCTTGGTTTGATGTATTATAATAATACCACTAAACAAATACATAACATATAAATAGAATAATATTATCGACAACGTTATCGATACTTAACATAGACATCACTATCTCAACTACATTATAGAATATTATTACTTATTTTCTTCTATTCCGATTTTCTTATAAACTTTTTGGCAAGATAACAGATGCGGTCTGGAAAGATGTTTCTTTTAAAAAGTCTATATACGTGATCAATCTAAAACTTCTGACGCTTTCTTTTCTACGATATTTCATCTCGACACATAGGGAATAAAGTTTTTATTTAAATAGACATTATTCTCTTTATTACAATTCTAAATGTATCGCCGATCGATTGTGAACTTCAACAATTGATAATTTAACTAGGCGTACACAAAAAGGCAACAAATTCGTATAAACAACACCGATACAGCATATTAGATTTATGCAGCGTTTCTACCTGGCGTAAAGTATGACAAATAACACACGTTTTTTCGATATTTCGCGCAATACCACGCAAATGTTCATGATAAACCCTCTGTATGAGTCATAGAGAGAATGTACCGTATTTACACAAGTGTACCATCAGAACTGGTCCAACAATAGCTATACCAAAATAGGCGCAGTATGGGATCTGTCGCTGGCTGCACGCATGCAAAATAACAAAAAAGATCTGCCCAGATAAACGTATCCTAATCTCTTCTGATGCTCGTCTATAATAAATTTTGGTTCAGATATAGAAGGGCCTGTCACACCACTGGCTGATAGAGGCTCAGTTAGCTTAAAAATGACGCCACTCTCAGATAAGGGAACAGATTGTTATCAGACAATTTACTATTTGGTAGGACTGGCCCTAAGTATTTTTTTAATTTGGGAAGAAAGGATCATTAGGATTATCAGCTCGAGAATTAAGTACCAAATTATTGTTGATTTAAGATTTATAAAATTGTTATTTGAAATAATGTGGGACGCTTCAAGTGGAATCTGTTTCATACCATCCTTCATTCCTTTTTTTTTGGAATAAAGTCAATACACAAATTATTGTTCAGTGCTAGAATGTCTATTTTATAAACCCATTTTAGAGGAAAATATAGATAATCTTGCTAGTTTTATTTTACGATACACAACAAAGTATTTTCCTGAGGACATAAACAGAGTATTTTGTTGCCTTTCGGATGTTTTTATGGATCCATTATCTAGTGTATACCACATTATGTGATCAGACAGGTAGGAATTGAACATTTGTGTATATTATTTAGGGCCTGTCCCAGAATTCTTGCAAATTTTCAAATAACACTCCAACGTATAAAATATGTGAAGGAAATATCGGATTTTGGTACTACTATCACTCTATCAGCCGGTGGTGGTAAAGGCGCTTATTGTTGTTTTTCGCACATCTTTCATTTTCTTCTCTCATCAACAAGACTATCCAGTATGTATACTGGATAGTCTTGTTAAATAAGGTATAAAAACCGACATTAATAAGACCGCATTTCACGGCTAGGTGAAGATATGGAAATTGTTAAATAACAGTAAAACTTAGAAAATGTAGAGTAGCACTTTAGTTATAGTTCATAGTTCATAGCACAGATCATATATTATTTATTTATGTATTAGAATTAGAATTCAATGAGTATAGTCTAGCAATTTTAAGTAAACAAAACCCTAAATAAAACGTGAAAAGGCTAACCTCTATATTAAGAAACATAATGAATGCTAACTCTACATTTGCAAGTCAAAGAAGTAAGTCGTTACAGTAACGTAGTGACGTAGGCACGTTATGCTAAATTTTCGTCAGTGAATTAAGGTGGAGTTCCACTAAAGCGACATGTAGATAGGAACTAAAAGCTATACATATAATAAAATTGTAGAGTCTGTTTGTAACAAAAATAAAAATTCCATATTTCGGAAAGTTAATGTATTTGCGTTTCTAATAATGAAAATCGCATTTAAAAAAATTTTGTCCATCTGTCCGCAAGCCGCGTTTGTTCTGGGTAATCCCCGAAACGGATGGGCGGTTTTTACCGGACTTTCACTGAAGGGTAGTTGGCGTAGACGGGCATATTATAGGCTACTTTCTCACAGTGGAATTGTATCTTTACTTTAGTTAGGTATATCTAGTCATGTTTTTTGTTAATAGTCTACGTAACAGAACTTAATGCGCTGTGAAGATAAATATTTGCATTTCAATACAAGTTTTATCATACAATATTATGATACATATGACGTAAAGTTTTTCGCAATAAAGTTCGTAAAATCGTAACGTAACCATAAAAATAATTGATTGCCACATTGATAAACCCGTTTGCATGTTATTGGACTATTTGAAACTTAAGTACTAATTTGGCAACTAAAAATAACATTTACAAAAACTTAGGGTGAGTTGCACCATATCGCCGGTTACCGTTAAAGTTAAAATTATCTGTAACGGTAATATTTGGAATAACCTTAAAATTTACTA
>NW_013525035.1:3665270-3762763 GCF_000836215.1 Papilio polytes | reverse complement strand
TTTGAGTAGTAAAGTAAATACAGTTTCAATAATGGCCCAAACTAGTTTATTTTCTCAAGAGTGCCATTTTCTCCATCTCCGTGGGCAAAAAATTTATGTCACTATAAAATACCATCCGTATGATACATAAATGTAATTGGCGAAACATGAATTTCCAAACATTTTAATTTACGTAAATGTCATTCTTGACACGAACTTCACACTTTAGTGACATTCAGGTTTAAATGTTTCCATTGTAAAAACGAAAAACACATAAAACCTCTGTGAGAATATGTTTTTGCACTTGTAACCCTATTATAACTTTTACGATAACCGGCGATTTGATGCAACTCACCCTTAAACAGCAGAAGTCTAAAATGTAATACATAATTACAAAAAGAAATATTTTAACTTTAGCAACAAACTTTCAATTTAAACTACATAGTCGGATTGTTATTTTGTCAGTTTTATAAGGTGTCGGCAAAATTTTAGCCGAGTTAAAATTAAAACGTACATCGGACTACTACGGAAAACTACATATTAGTTATCAAACTACATAAAATAATTCTAGAATTTTTAATACACGACGTCAACAAAGGAGTTACTCTATCTGAGTAATTAAGAGAGAGGGAAATTAAGAATGTTAAGTAGACTAAGTGTTCTTTCAGAAAGTGTTCTATATGTATACGATTTTCCATCTAAATCTATGCTACCGTTCTCGAGATACCTTGCAACATCCATTCACACATATTCATATTATTACACATACGTTAAACTTATCAGATCCCACAAGACAACTGAATTGTGATTACCTTTTGCATTACATCATTTTTTTATAGACCGCTCGAAGGTCAATATCAACTGAAGTAATTCATCGAAAAAGGCAACGAATGTTGAAGGGTCACTGTCAGTATGGTAATTACTTGTAGACCTTGTGACATAACTGACCACTGTCATGTACAGTCGTGGATCTTCGCGGTGTACCACTTTTTAAAATTGTCTTGTTCATTGCAACGAAAAAACCGACTTCCAAACAAAATATTCTCAATAAAACAATACACTAAAAAGTACCGAAATAATGCCTTGAATTACTTAAACCTCACTTATTGTAGCTGTTATACCGATATTGTTCCATTAGTATTAGTGTTATGTCGGTGTCTGGCAATTATATTTCTACGTAAGGCTTTCTACATTTTTACTACAACAATTGACAATTTAACGCATAGTAACGTTAAAGTAATGAATTATGACTTGACTGACACTGACGGTCTTGACAGACGGACAGAAAAAAAACACAGACGAATTGAGTACCTCTTTTTTTTAGGAAGTCGGTCAACAACGCCGCCTCTCCCTTAAATTTAAGGTGGAATACTGCCAGTATCCCCGACTGTACGTATATGTAATACATGAATGGAGACGTGAAATGATAAAATGATGTGAAACTACTAGAAGATACCGATATATTTAGATTTGGCAACAATATAATATTTTTGTTACTTTGAAGGAAAAAGAATTAGTGAAGTATTCTAAACATTCTTAACATTATCATTAAAATTTTCTCTACAAAAACCTACACGCAATTATAAAAGCACCACAAAGTTTATGAAATGAAACAACCGCTTCATTGTACAAAACAATATTCTCTGTACAAAAGCGCTGCATTCATCAAAGCGAGATACAACGGCCAGAGAACATTAATCAGCGTACAATGAACACTGCATGTGCAAACTTAATGCCACAAATTATTACGCTCAAACCCAGAATATACGAAATATGAATTAGACGAAAAAATCAATAATCAAAAGACAAGAAACAAGTCTACATTAATGTCCACAGTCAGAATCGTTCTGTTGAATGATTGTGGGACTGTTGTCGCTAAGAGCGTTTTTAGAATAGTTTTAATACGAAAAATGGATACTAAATTGTTAAATATGAGTGCGATAGTTATTGAATAAATATAAAATATTAAACAAAAGAGGTGTCCTAGAATCAAGCGACGAAATTAGGTAACTCCGATTTATATTATCATCACCAGCTCACTATACGTCCCCACCAAGGGTTTTTAGCCTACCCTGAGTAAGGGTTGATTAGGCCATAGTCAACCACGCTGGCCCCGTAAGAACATCGGGTAAATTATGTACATATGAAAATTTGAAAAATTTAATATTACATTGGTACATGGCGGGATTCGAACCCAAGACCTGTAGATTAAAAGTCAAGTGCTTAAACCACTGAGCCACCGATGTTCTCTCTCTCTCAGATTTGGTAAATATGAGGAAAATATGGTTAATAATTCTAAAGGTGTTCCAACATGTAAGGTTCTTATCTCTAATTGTTTGCGGTTTTCTTAAACTTGTAAAACAATTCACTGTGGTCAAACATAATTATTTAATAACTCCTTTTGACCACAAAACCACACGTAACATGAGACATTTTGCAACACAATGAGTTCAAGACACATCAGGTCTAAGCACAAGTTGGCGATATTTGAAGTGTCTCAAGTTAAAATAAGTAATATACACAAGAGTTACATAGATGTTCTTTGATGCTTTTAAATTTTATTTATTTATTTTAGTCAAAACAACAATACAGATCACATATAGTTTAAGGAAGTACTCTGAGCAACACCTCCTTTTTTTAAGAAAACCATAGACCGTTAATTAAGTCATGTGCCTTCTCATATTCAATCTATTTATTATAGAATCTTCCTAATCTTACTGATATTATAAATGCGAATGTTTAGATCAATGTTTTTAGAGTTTGTAGTCTAAACTGCTGAACGAATTTCAATGGAATTTGGCATAGATGTAGAGAATTCTCTGGAAGAACACATAGACTAAGGAGCCTATGTGTTGAACTAAAAACCGCGTAAAAATAAAAAACAAAAATAATGAACGGACAGAGTCATGAGCAAAAGCTCGTAGTAAAATAAATATGAAATACAATAATGCTTTATCAACTAGAAAAGTAGCAAAAAATTACATGCACATCTTTGTTTTATAAATCATCCAATGTAGACATTTTAAATAGGTAATCTTAAAGATAGCATGTAAAAGAGGTTAACAATATACTATACAAAGTTAACCCTTTGCTGTATCGTGCTAGATCTGCGAATTAAAACCAAGTGGCCGTAATTGCTACTTGAAGCGGTGCTCTACGGGTATCGGATTAAAGATCGCGTGGGTTAAGTCACAAGAGACTATTATATTTCTTAAAATAGACAAAGGATACAATGTTTTAACGTTTCTTTAATTAATATTGTTAAATCTATCGCTGTCTTTGAGAATAACAGAGACAATATCTTAGTAATTTTACTGATATTATAAATGCGAAATTTTAGATGGATGTTTGTTAGAGTTTGTGGTCTAAACGGCCGAACATATCTATATGAAATTTGGCAAAGATGTAGAGCATAGTGTAAACACATAGGCTAATTTTATTTCAAGTTCTAGGCGGACGGAGTCACCTACGAAAGCTAGTCTTGCTATAACTCAGGGTAACATTAAATTTCGTAGCGGTTATTTTAAAACTTAAGTCATAGTCTACGAGATTTTTCTTCTATCAATTGATTTAAGCCTATAAGAGTGATTTTAAATTGTTAAGAAATTTGACCTTACAGAAAATAAGCCTAAAAAAACCTTTTAGATGAGTCTGCAGTACACCTTGAAAGTTTCGCTTTAACATAATTGAGTCATTCAATGCAATGAATTGTATTTATTGACGTAAGTTGTAGTAAAGTATGGAAACGTGTACTTACGAAACTTTGAATGACAACTTCACGATTTAATTAATAAAATAACCGTGAAATTATGGTCATTAAAAATTAGTCTACATTTCAATTTAAATAATTGGTCCAAATAAGTAAGGCCAAATTTAACTTTTGGTTTGCGATTTCTTTAATGAAAACCAGTTGGAAAGTCACCATTGATGTTTTAAACATCAGCAAGGTGATTCCGGGTATGGTAAGGAGTCTCGAAAATAATTCAATGAAACGATTTTTGGTTACGTATTTATCTGTTTTGGGATAAGGCCAACTACCTACACTTGATGTTAAACGATAATTGATTAATAAAATTAACTAGAAGAATCGAATTGAAGAAATCTTCTACATTACTAATTGATTTTGGGAAGCACTCATTTATGACAATAGAAATTAAGAGGAAAAAAAACTAATAATTTTGCCTCTGTTATTACAGCTATCGGAAAGATATATATCCTATCTCTTTCATTTCTAAGATTAAAAATCCTACATCTCTTTCTCGCAGATCTTATACCACTTGTACCACACTAACCTGCATACAATTACATAACGCCAAGGTTACACTGACACTTGTTCCGCACCATTGCATGCTTTCAGGGGGAATAGGAAATTACCAGCTATTTCAGTATTACTATACTCTAACAGTAAAGGTGAGTTTACACATGTCTGCACTTAACGCACTTCTCGATTACATAAAACGCAATGTATGCACATAGGGAAAACCATACGAGGGGTGAATTTTATTATGTAAAGCTTAAGGTTCATACAGACTACAGGTTAAATCGTACCAAGTGTGTACTCACCTTAAAGTAAAAACTTGTACAGTATACCTTGAAAATTTTGATTGCCTTTTTTGTGTTCAAACTGAGCGAAATGACACTGATTGCTACAGCACAATGAGAATGTTTCAGCATTTTGAACAGAGTAATACAAGTGTTTACACGTAGGTATGTTTACAAAATTGAAAACTTCATACACTGATTAAAAACAAACCGCTTAATACGACTTCAGTTAAAACCAGCACCTGTTATTATGACTGAAAATTGTCTCTATGTTAGCGTTTACGTAAAACCAACAATCGAAATAATTTCTTTCATTACGTACTTTCGTTACATAAGTTTTCGAGTAAGATCGAAATCTTACGATAAAATAAGGGTAAAATAAATGTCCTTGGACAAGTACGCCTAGCCTTGTAGAAACCTATTCCATCTTACCTTGAAGTAGCAATTGAATTCCAAACCTTTTACATGCCCGAAACTTATGAAACAAAAAAAAATTATAATCTAAATGCAAATTGTGTCCAATAAAAAAGGAAAAGATTTCGAGGATAAATTTGTGTAAGTTTTTACCGATTTCCCTAAAGAAGGGGGTCACAATTCATGTCTAATTTTGCAGAAAGTTTTGACAATTAACCAAACAAATAATAACAAATACAACCTTTTCGATATATATTTGTTTAATACAAGCAGCTTCAATTTATTTTATATACGAGCTGCCGACCACAAACTTGGTAAGCGCAAATTAAAAAGTAGCCTATAATAGACTGTCTATGTCAGCTACCCTTCAGTGAAAGTCCGGTCAAAATCGGCCCAGCCATTTCAGAGATTATAAAGTAACATAGGGCTATGTTTCTCAGGAATCATGTATTACTCAAATGGCCAAAGAACTTTTGATATCGGTGCAGTAGTTATTGTTACAAACATAGAAAAACCATTTTCAGTTTGTGTAAAAATACATAAATATCTTTAGGTGAAATGTGGTAAAAAAACAAAGACAAGGAAGATATAAATTTCAGTGATATGGCAACACCGGACGTCGTACTTGTGTGACCTTGACCTGACCAAGTTGTGACCCTACGTGAAGATACAATTCGATTTACTTAACTTTTATATACTAACAATCCAACAACACACACATATGTACATAAAGTACATACTTTATAAGGACTTGACCACCAGATAGAATTCCTAACGACATCGACAATATATATTTAATACTTGCAAATTTTCGTGCTAGGCCCCCTGATGTTAAGTGGTGATGAGGTCGAATGAGACCGAAGAAATATGGATAGATTGGGTAAAAGAGAATATGCTTAAGAAAGGGGTGGATTCAGATATGACGGCTGATAGAGATGTATGGAAGAGCAGCACATACTGTGCCGAACCTCTTTAAGAGATAAGGGCATGTGGATAATGAGGTCGAAAGGTGGTATATAACAGTTTAGTAAAACATTAACAGCTATTAGTAATTAACGATAACGATATATCAGTAAACGTTAATTCGTAGAATCTCCATTGAAAACATTAATCTGTTTAAATCGTGTTTTTTTTTACTTTTAAATAACTACAGTTAATTTTAGAACACATCAGTAACTTCGAGTCGAGTAGCACAGTCAGAATGATATGTGACATCCCTCAAACACAATGTAAGGGTTGTTTGTTGAGGTCAGAAAATGTCAGAGGTCAACCTACAACAGTCTGCTTGAATTTCAACATAAGTGAATTGTTTAGAATACTAATAGACATGGAGGTAAATAAAATTATACTAACAGTGGTGACATAATCTATACTAAGTATAAAATTTTCAATTTACTGATTTCGTTTAGGTCCGACAAACTCATCAGATTCCTAATCAACACAATATAAAATTTCTAAATAAATGTCTACAATAACATTACAAATAACAAATAATCAAATTGTATAATAGTTTTGTAACCACTAAACGGAAAGTGGTTTTATATAAATTAGAAAATTAAACTAAACCGCAGAAATAAAAGACAATATAAAAATTAAATCAATATATCATAAGCCATGTGAAATAATTATAAAATTAGTTCATATCGCATTGCAAACACAAGGTTACCACACCATTGTTCAACATTATATCTTGTTAAAAACATATAAATTACTAGCTTAAAAATTACTAGCTAGTCCGCGTGGAATTACAAAATACGAAACTGAGTAGTCATGTGTTCTTCCAGACTATCCTTTATATCTATACCAAATTTCATCGAAATCCGTTCAACCTTTTAGGCTTACAAACTCTAACAAATATCCATCCATCTAAACTTTTACATTTATAATATTAGTATGAAGTATGAAATGAAATGAACAATCTGAATAGTGATTTATTTTTAAAAGGCCAGTTACATTTACTTTACGGTTATACAAACGGCTAGAAACTTTTCCTGACCAGCTTTTACGGAATGACTAAAAAAATCGTAACTTTTTTCTCACTTCGATTCAACGCTCCCTGGCAATTACTGGTATTAAAACTTGAAACATTCAAAAGCTAGCTGAAAAATACAGACTAAAAATATACAAGGATTTTTTTTCAAGTTCCCATCCTGGCGGATACGAGAATGTACCTCTTAAAACTTGACATGTGCATGGCAAAAATTCAAGCAACATTTTTTATTAGTACATTTTTCAAATTTCATCCCCTTACTATTACCACGTAAATGTCGTATAAAATATATATTGGAACGAAATTGATACCAGCCATATTGGATTTGCGAATCGGATTTAATTTTCTAGTCCATTGGATTTAGCGAAAATAGCTGATGAAAATATAAATTCAAAATATTTTGTAATATAAATGATACGTATCAAGTCTGCTTCTACACTAATATAAAAAGAAATGATTGTATTTTTGTTTGTAACTCATAAACTCAAAAACTACTAGAACGATTTCAAATATTCTTTGTCCAATTGAGAGCTACATTATGAGTGACATAGGCTACATTTACTAGATTTTTTAAATTCCTCACGGACGAACTAGCGAGCAAAAGATAATCATGAATATAATAGAGCACATTGTCACGTTACGGGAAACATTTAAATGATACACGGCACTCGTACAGTAGTGATTTATTACGCTATAATGAGGAAGTTTCTAGTTTCAGTTGTATTACAGTAGCGTCTAGAATCATTCTAAGACTAGGTTTTGATTGCAAAAATCAATATCGCCATCTCTTACATTCTCTTTGAAAAAGAGATTAAAATGCCCAGTATTTTGACAGTGAGAACCGACATTAAAACGGTCTTTATAACCTATACCTAGGATTATAATTCTACGTATTTGTCAACATAAATGCATGGTATGGACATGTCATGCGACGAAACGATGGGGATTTAAACCAGAAAGTGTTAAGATTGAATGTGGGAGGCTACAAAGATAGAGGAAGATCGAAGAAAGTATGGAAGGATTGTGTGAAAGAGGATATGCTTAAGAAAGAAGTGGATTCATATGACGGCTGATAGAGATGTATGGAAGAGCAGCACATACTGTGCCGACCCTCCGTAAGGGATAAGGGCAAGTAGATGATGATGTCAACATAAATGCAAGTACTTCACAATCAATTATTTTAAGATCAATGGCGAGTGAAGTGTGAAGGTTGCAACGACGGTGACTATGTAACAACATGATGCAATACATTTAGGGCTGCCAACACCGATAGGAAACCAAAAAACCTATCTTACTAATATTATAAACGAGAAAGTTTAGGTGGATGGATGGATCGATAGATGTTTGTTTGAGTTTGTAGATTAAATTGCTGAAAGGATCTCATAGGCTATGTACTTATTTTTTATTTTACGAGGGCAAATTCGTGGGATAAAACTACTTAATCATATCTTCACTCGCGTTAATACTTTTTTTCTCAATGCGTCTGTATGTTTTTTTATGTGTGTTACGGCATAACCCCGCCGCTAGTGGACCGATTTTGATAATTCTTTTTTATTCGAAACATAGTGCTTGCAGGCGGGTCCCATTTTTTTGTTTAATTTTTGGAGTCAAAGACTACGACGTAGTTAAATAGTTTAGCTCAAAATTCGCATGATGACATTTGGGGTCTTTTTTGCTTTCTTTGCTAACTTAGCCTAAACTATAAGACTTACATAAAAATGATGTATGGAAGAATTGTAGCCCTTTAAATTTGCTAAATTAAAGTCCGCGATAGCATAGCACAATATCCACTTTTTTCATTAAAATATCGATCGAAATCTATATCCCACTTACAACGCTATTATTAAAAAAGTAATAGTTGACAACCCTAGTTAGACTAGAGCCTCTGATTTGGACATTGATGTCATCCTGCTATTGTGTGCATAGCCTTACAAGGTCATTTCAATGCATGTAGTAAATATGATTATATAAAAATACAATACACATATCTTAGCTAAAAATTAAATAAATACCGTGTTAATTTAAAGTAAAACAACAAAGAACAATTTGTTATTTATTGACCAAATAAGCATTTGAACTAAGTACTTCAAATACTCTATGACTTATATGTCAGAGCAGTTGCATGTGATTTATGCAATAATCAACATGAAAATTAATTTTATATTCTATAAAACTAGTAAATATAATAGGTGACATAAATACTAACATATATAAGAACCGACAGGAATACCGAAGCTATACAACAGTTACTTATGAATCCATATAAATGTAGTTCAGATAAACCAAGCATTTTCTGTCTGTCCGATGTGAAATATTTCAATTCAGATATATTTTCCTAGGGATTGAATATACCATTATTTTGTTATTTTTGGTACAGAAGTGGCAACAAGCAGGAGGAACATGGAGGTAATCATTGAGTCATGGACATTCACAACAGAAGAATTAAAGAAGTGATGCCAGTAGGTTCCTTCTTCTTGAAGAACCCTAAGTCGAAGTTTAGCATAAGGTTTATGTCTAAACAATAGTGTTTTATGTTACGCAAAACCATGCCAGCGTACACAACTATAATGTGCATTGAGTATTCATTTGTTTTGTAAATTAAATATTTTTTTCAATAACAAAACTAAACTAGATTGCAGTTTCTAATATGCCAAGTTTATAATTTTAATAGCATTTAAAAATAACATAATTAACAAACTGTTGTCCATTAATTTTGTGGTATTTTCTAAAATAGTAGTCCTGTTTATATTTAAACATACTTCCAAAGCATAAATAATTGGCTAGTTTGTTCCAAAATCTTTAAAACTAGTGAGCTGATTTTAATCATTAATTCAGAAGGAAAAATCTATCTTATTAGCAAGTAATATGTGTTAGATTAATTTTCCATTCAAACTATTTTTAGACATGGCAGAGAAATTAGTTTGAGTTGCTAGTTGGATATAAAACAAAAGACATATTTAAAAGGCTTACCTTTTATTATCTCGGTGGAGGACAAAATGATGTCATTCTCATCCATTCTCACTTTGTAGCAGAGCAGGGATGTTGTTTTCTTTATTTTGATAACTTTTATAACTTCTTTATGGTAATACACCTCTTCAGACCGCCAACTTGAAGCTTTGCATTATATTGATGTGTTAATAAATTCTTGTGTACTTAATTTGATATGTACCTGGAAACAAATATCTTTATCATTAAAGTATTCTTTAAGCTGAAAAAGGTATTTTGATAAAAAAAAAACATTTTTAGGGTTACTAGGGCAACAGGGTAAGCTTGTATAGCAAAAATTGTTGGACTTTTCTTTTCATAGTAAAGAATGAATAATTTCAGAATTATTAAGTATAGATATTATTGAATAAAAATTGAGAATATCACAAGAAAGAAATATCTTGGTTTGATGGATAAAAAATTTGGGTGGGAGACAGATTTTTTGAAATACTTAAAACAACATATTTAGAGATAAATGTGGGCAGTATTACCTAAATTGAAAACTTGTTGGAAAGCAGGCCTACTTAATCCCATTAGACAACTACTTTTTTCGTTCATTTCCTTATCAGTACTTTGACGAAATATCACAGAAAGTGTCTATGCCCAACTAGATATTAAGACGAAAACTTTTAAAAGGAAATTAACTTCATTATGTAAAAGTAAATAGTAAAATAAATTGATTATCGTACCATCTGTTTGCCGAGCCGCTTCAATGATTGCACACGAACAGGTAGCCTTGATAAGTAAAAATCAAAACATATTCTGATAAGAAAAAAACAATGAATAGCACCACTACTGCACTTAACTATGTATAAACATAACAGTAACTTAATTAAAATATGCACACAGGTGAACTAAAGCAACATAACGTAACTATCTAGTTTTGTTCTCATCGTAGCGCCTTTTTTTAGTCTCGGCGACAACGCAGTTTGTGCCGAGGCGTAGGAGTCTTCTTAATAGACGGCGTGGGTGGACTCCTTTACTCAAAAGTAAGGTCAAATCGTTTTGCACCGAATCCACGAAGCCTTCGGAACACTTTTACAGAGTATTATCACTATATTTCTGTTTCAAATCATTGAACTCCGTACACCGCTAAACCATATCTTTTGACTATACGTTGGCAATTCACTTAAAAAACATAGAAAACTAAAGCACCAGGCGAAATAACAAATCGAGACATTAATTGGCCAGGCGACACAAGGTCGCGGATTCTCGTTCAGCTAGAATGCAATTTATAAGCTCTCCATTTACAACGTGACGTATTTTATTTATTCGTCGGAGCCACTGCCCAAGAACCGTTGAAACGAAAAGACAAACTCGTTTCGTTTTTCTTGTCAGATGTCAGATGAACAGAGCTTCTGTCAAACTGGAGTTGCCATTATACAGTCCTGGGCGATTATTAAAGACCTAATTGTCCATTTAATTCTTAATGGCAAAAAAATCCGAAAATAAGAGCGACTACCGACAACTCTAACTAATTATTGGTTAAATAGCGTGCAGTTCCTTTAGTTCCAGAAGAACGGCAGATGCGTAACCAGCCATAAAAAGTACACTCGGTCCTCAAAAGACTTCCTAGCAATGTTAACCTTTTTCATGTTATTCTTTATAATTTGGGTTACATATAGCGAGTTTAGTAATAAACTCCACTAATTTTAGTTAACTATGCTCTCACATTATACTTTTATTCATATTACAAGGTGGCAAACGAGCGAGTGGCCACCTGAAATCGCCAAAGAGTAGAAGCGACCGCTGCCCAAAATGATATGATGTAGGTATAGGAAATAATGAGTCGCAAGTACTTGTTATTTCTTTTATTAATTAACAAAGTATAGTTCCTTAAATCTAATTATTCAGTTGTTGATTTACTACTTTACATCTATTTGTAGCTGCCATTACCGCACCAATTACAGCAGATCTGAAACCTGTGAAGACAGAGGTGATTTTAAGTTTAAAATATAAGGAAAACATAAGAACAACAAGTCGTGTTTAGAAGTTAAAGTAACATAAACGATGGTAACTAATGAACATTTCAGTTTAGAGATCGAGTTACCAGTATTGAGAGATCTGCCCAGCGTTTAATTCGTTCTTACTAACTATTCTGATTAACAAAACAAACCGTTCTGTTCAAGATGATATGTCCCTTCCGCGGTCGAGCCTCCTGGACTCGTGACGTTGTCCTTCATAGGAGCAGGATGTCCGCCATTACGAAGCATGGCCGCTGCACCCAGTGTCGTCTGAGCAGCCAGTCTCAGTGCCAGATCTCTAGGCAAGCCGCAACGTACACCACCATCCGCTAGAGATTCTATTAGCATGTACACCTAAAGTAAAGCTTTTGTTAAGATCAGTCCTTACTTATTTTCATTAGTTAAGCTTTTATAAAATTTATCTTTGATACTTTTAATGTTTTTTGTTCACGTTTTCCCACAGGTCTACACAATATAAATACAGAGAATATGTTAAATTCATATTATAACATTATATTAGCACTAGCTTTCGCCCGCAACTCCGTCCGCGTGGTATTAAAAAAAAACAAAACCAAGTAGCCTATGTCATTTTCCACACTATCCTCCACATGTGTGGCAAATTTCATTGAGATCCGTTCAGCAGTTTAGGCTACAAACTCTAACAAAACATCCATCCATCCATCCATCGAAACTTTCACATTTATAATATTAGTATAATGATCAATCACTTTTATTCATTTTGAAACCAAAGTTTTATGAAAGGTCATGGTTCTTCATCTTCCTTCTCTTTTGTGTCAATCAAGAGTGTCTTCAACAAATTTGTGATGGTTTTCAAAAAGCTACTCACATACGCTGGTCCGCTACCACTCAGCGCTGTGACAGCGTCCATTTGGTACTCTGGCACTTCATCACAGGTGCCGACTGCGCGGAACAGCTTCGCGGTCAGCTGAGCGTCGTCAGCCGTCGCCCGGGAGCCACGGCTCAGCGCCGCCGCACCCTCCTTAACTAGCGCTGGTGTGTTTGGCATCACTCGGATTACACGGGCTTCTGATGGCAGTGTCTGGAATACATAATATACATAACTTTAACTGTTATTCTACTTAAAAAAATAAACACCGATCGACGAACTCGTTCCTAGCCGTATTCGGATTACGTTTATGAAACTTTGTATGCCTGTTTCCTCGGTTCTAAGTACGATTAATAAATATAAGTAGCTGTTCGCCATGGTAAAATATATGTTGGCCTGGACAAAGCTTACAGTTAACTGATCCAAGACCTATTTTTTGGAAATCATTTACTCATCATTTATGGTTTTGAACGTATATCATGGCAACATTGTCATATCTGTCATATTCAGTTATGACAGGTTACGTTATTATTTAAAATCAATTTAAAAAAAATTGAAAGTTTGTACTTAACAGTAAAGATAAAATGTACCTTTTCAATTGTAGTAGTCGAGACGCCCATAGCTACAGATATGAATAGTTTGTTTTTCGAAGCGGGTAAATCTTTTATCTCCCGGAGTGCTGGTACCACGATGTCAGGTTTCACGGAAACTATCACGACTTCTGACCGCTCCACGACAGGTTTGTTTTCAAAGAAAGCCGTAGCTCCTAAACCCTAGAATTATAAAGGGTTTTAGTATGCACATGCGCGGATTTTGTTGGTTTAATTACGAAGTTCCAAAAGAAATACCTTTTACCTTAAATGCATCAGCACTGGTTGTGTCTGAAGGATGACAGCTGGCTGTTATTTCATCCGGCTTCGCTAAACCTGGAATTGGGGTGAGTAAAGAAAATTGTTTTTACACGTAAATGATACAAGCTGGCACGTTTGGTAGAGAAGTATTCATCTTCCTGACGTGCCAACTGTTGCGTACTGCATTTTTTATATCATAAGGTGGTTAAGAAGTGCCTAATTTCGCCGAAAAAGCGAAGCGAGCGCTTCCCATAGAAACTCACAATTGCAGAAGAAATCTTGATCTTTGAGAAAATGCATTGCCATTAATTCTCATCGCAGTTAATTTCTGTTGAGAATGAGATTATAGTTACCTGCAGATATGAATCCATTTGCCAATGCAAACGCTAATCTGCCGCCTCCGATAAAACCGATCTTCATTGCTTCGTTTAATGTTACTGTAAATAAGAAAAATGTTGAGCAATATTTACAGATTTAATCATTTTAACACGTCTGCACTCCTTGCATTATCGCTGAAGGAGAGGGATATCAATGTAACATATTTTTATTATATAGTAGTTTCAAAGCATTAACTTTTATCAAGAAATTTAAGATCGTAAACGATGTCGCTTGAGTGATTTTTAATGCAAAGTAACGATAGAAAAATATTAAAATCTTATAATACGTCTTGACAGTGTAGTGTAATATGAGAATTAAATCATGTATAGTTCATATTACAAAACAAATAAATCATAAAGTGAGTTATTAGCATAGATAATAAAGATGTAACAGGTATACTTTACAGTAAAGTGTTTAATATTTTCAATATTAAATTTTAAAGCCATGTAAATTTTAAAGATAATTCTTACATCGTGTGAATTCTTAGGTAATGCTCGTCTAAAAATAAATTAAAAATGACACTCACGTAAGAAAGATTAAATTAGCAGCTCACGCTGTTCCAGTTTGACAGTTGAATAACGACTGACGGGGTCGTATGTTATCAGTGATATTGTTATCTAACTCGGGTTGTAACAATTATAATCATGAGCGTCATCCTAAGATCAATATTTTCATATACAAAACGAGCCTCCGAGGTTATCGTGTACCAGACACGTTTTTTTTCGATTCTTGAAACTTTTTTTTGCAAAATTACCCATTTATTACAAGTATCGAATAGATGATTTAAAAAAGGAGCGCAAATATACAAACACGTTCATTTATATTTTTTAATCCAGAAGCAAACTTAAGACAGTAAAATAATCGAAAACTTAATGCAAAATGTTATATGGAATTCCAGCACCGAAGAAAATATAAAAATATTGTTATCTGGTTTTCAAAAAGAGAGGGTCAACGCATCTGTAAATGCGGATGTCTATGGGTCTCTTTGATATTTGCCAATTTTGCTGACCATTTACTCGTGTATCATTGTACTAAAAATTATTTTGGTTTGGAGTATGCGCAGTGAAAGCGCAGGGTTATTGTCTTTTTAATTAAATTAAACATGGAGGTTATAACAGTCATCGCGATAAGATATATCTTTTCGTTTTTAAACACCACAAGCCTCCGCAAACTGTGGATGAACTAAAGTACGTGCTTTTAATATTTACGCACAGTTGAAATGGAAAAAACCACTTCATGATTACATTTATAATCTCTAAACCACACAGATATTAAGATACTTGCAAAAAACGTGTGTTATGTGTTCGGGAAGGAAGCTCTCGCGACTGTTATTGTTGTGGTATACACAGAAAAAGTATGGATATTTAACATATACATAATTTAACAGTGGTAGAGTGCAAAACAAGAGAATGAGTTACCCATATATATATATATATATATATATATCAGTATATCTTAGTATATCATGCTACAACTTAATTCTGGTTTATCATATGACTGTATCGACGCCTATAAAACTTAAATGGCAAAAGAACTATCTTGAGTATTTTAGTACATATAACTCTAGTTTGCTCAGAGGAAATGAAAAGGAAAGAATTTTTATGGCGCTATTTTTAAAAATAAAACTTATCAAACTGCTGAGTTTTCCTATAAGCTATATTAAATTGCAATGTTTTCTACTAATAAATATTGGTCCTTTTATCGGTAGCATTTAATGGAATTCTTTAATTTTAATTACATAATCTATTTTTGATAAGTTCAATCATCCTGTTTGTTTATAATGCGTAAATGAAGTAATATTTGTCTTATAAATTACTATATTTACTGCTTATAATTGCACCTCGTGACGTTGTCAGCTTCATTGCTGACAGCCTTGTGGACAATTTGATTCCTAACGAGCGTTAATAGACGGACCATATTTGTTGACCGCATTTTAGTATGCGCATGTTTCAATTGTAGAACAGCCAAAAGCTTTCTACTTTATGTGAGAATAAAAAATGGACGTTTCTCTTAAGAAATGAAAATTTCCGATTGATGGCTGGCCTCTCAGATCGGTTCATTTTTCAGAAATGAATTAGTTATATGATAAATGAACAATAAAATTTGAAATCAAACATGTAATAATTTGCGCGTCTAAGAGCTTTAAGCAGTGATCTTCGAGAATAACTCTTCTTGCGAAGAAAAATATGCAATGATGCAATTGTGTATAAGCCCATTTGTGTTACATGCACTAACAAATAAAAACAGCAAACATCGAAGAACAAGTATTGATAAAAGCAATATATAGTGTTTTGCATACATAATAATTACTATTTATATATGCATAATGCAATTTATAAACAACTAAGTTGACACTTATGACCAAGGTCCATAACTTCTAGATCTAGGAAATGAACTGTGATTATATTGCATTACATCTCGTTTCTAATAACTTAATAACAGTAGTGTATTGATAACCAACATATATAAAATATTAGAAACGTAAACTTTGAGTAAACAGATCTACATAAATATTACACTGCGAGGCATTTTATAATAAAAAATGGGCAAACACCAAGGTGACCAGCGATGCATATTGACATCCGCAACACCATAGGAACTGCAGTTGCTTTGCCGGCCTTTAAGGAAATAATAGGGTCGCTTCTTGAAGGACCCTAATTCGTATTGGTTTGGAAATACCGCCGAGGACAGACGGGCGTCCCAAATTAGTAAAAAAATGAACTAAAAATAATCAAGTTAACTAAAATTTGTTTAATCGTTTTTTCAAATATTTGCAACAGATAAATGATAACGACGTAAATAGCAAGGATAAACTTTGACCAAACAAAGGTACACAAAGTTAAATAAAAAGTACGACGTGTTCAAAGTACAAATATAGCAATGTAAATAAGAAAATATAATTTGTTTACATGGTAACAGTGCTTTCACACTTTTGTTAGTAAAAATCAAACTTTTGTAATCAAATACAAACGGAAACTATAACGTTTTTCATTGGTTTTTTATTTTATAAAGGAAATTCATTAACAATTTAAATCTAAAGATAATCAGCTGCGACAATTTTAATCACCACATTTTTCGCGTTAAAATATCGCACAATAGAAAGCTTTCTTTAGTTTATAAAATTTTATAAAGATGCATACATATAAAACTTCTGTATTAGTTTTCTATGTTGATTTCGAAATGGAGTTGCATTATTTTCACCGTTATCGGTTTATAAAGATAAGAAAAAGATCGATAACATTGGATTAACTTTGAAGTTTAACTCATACCGATTACTGCTATAAATTGTGTTTTAACGGCATAATGTAATTTAAATATTCTATCATACTAATATATTAAATGCAAAAGTTTAGATGGATGAATGGATGTTTGTTAGAGTTTGTAGCCTAAACTCCTGAATGGATTTCGATGAAATTTGGTACCAATGTAAAAGATAATGTGGAAGAACACAGATTACTCAAATTTTTTTTTTGAATTCCACGTGGATGGAGTCGCAGGCTAAAGCTAAATTTTATAACTAAAATGAAATCCTAAAAAACAAAAAATCAACACTTATTTGAATATAAATAACAATATTTTTAATGAAAATCTACAATCAAATCGAGATTTATTTACTCACATTTAATCATTTTGATTTTTGTTTAGATCACATAAACAGATACTAAATTAACTTATTAAAACCAAACAATCATAAGACACAATAATTATAAAAAATATAAATAGTTATAACACAAATCAGCTGTACATTTCCACAGTATCCAGTGTCCTGTTATCAACTGAACTGTATTCACGTTGACTGTACACAGTGGACGTCTATGATCGGTACAGTCAGGGGAAAAAGCCAATGACTGTATTGTTATTATTATTAGTTACATATTTTACTATAGAAAATCCACCGACAGTAAAACCTCAAAGTAGGCAAGTATAGATGGATTTGTTTCTCACACGTATGTGGGTACATCGACAAATGTCTATACATCCTACAAAAAAAAATCGTTTAGAAACAATCTTTTGATCCTGATTGTACAGATAATGTTTTATTTGTCGAAAGCGTGTGTTATCATTCCAGCACGTGGGCTGCATGGCTCGGACTTCGATCCGATGTTTGAACATTCCTAATGGCCACTGTCATTTATGATATCAATTAACTTCGTACTAAGTACGAGTTTGTACTATTCCGGCTTAATTCTCACGCAGTATTATCTGTTAGTACACTAAGGTACAAAGAAATAATATAAATCGAAATTGGATAGTTGTAATACATAAAAATTTTATTTTTAGGATAGCGACAACGTTCAGTTCGAAAAATATTAAAAATAATTTTGCTTATGAACATCAACGAGTTTCGACATAACTCATAGAAAAAAAAATTGAAAGTCTTATAAAATAAAATGATTAAAGAGGCTAAATAGTTTATAGACATCCCAACAAATAAAATAACACAATGTCTATGTATTTTCCTTCCTTAACCACCTTTTAGAATCATTGTAAAGGAATTATTAAAGTGACTAACTACCTAACTTTGAAACACTAACATTCAAAAACAAAAAAAAAAACCTAAAACTATTTCAAAAACCTTGCCAAGTCCTCGGTAGTATAGTGGTAAGTATCCCCGCCTGTCACGCGGGAGACCGGGGTTCGATTCCCCGCCGGGGAGACTTTTTTTTTGTAAAAGTTAGTCCTTTTCATTTATTTTTACTTACCAACTCTTTTAATCAACCAAATTAAAACGTTCCTTGTCTATACATTTGTTAGGATATTAAAGTTTTCTATAATAGATTAGGCGCTTTTGCGTTTCCCGCCTCAGCCCCACCACGGTAGTAAACTAGCTCCATCTACATTTTTCAAGAACAACATAGAGTAAAACCCTATGTTGCCTTTATTATTAATTTTTTGTTTAGGTCTTTCATAATGCACAGGATAAAACACGCAATTTTTTTTTAAATGACTGAGTCGTAAAATTGTGACAATAAAATTCAGATTAATTTAAATACATACTTTGTTTCACAAAAAAGGATAACATACTTAAAACATATTACACAAGAATAGTTAAATGCATTAAGGTACAAATTGTAAGAAATAATCCCGTTCGGAATACGTCTTTTATAAAAATTATGTATGTGCTTTCATTTTGCTTTGACTTCCACAAAATAATCTATAAGTAGAGACGCAAGTGGTAATTTTTTGAACAAGACTAGACTTGGTAGTTTATGAGCTGCGGCATGGCAACACTTTTCACAACGTGCTTTTTCTTCTCATTCGCGCTCGATGTGTTGTCGGCGGCGATGTGACAACTTGTGTCGGATGCTTGTCTATGGGAGTGATCACTTGCGGTTTTCGGGTATCGAATAGTGGTTAAATATTTATATCCAGTTAATTATAGAAAACCATTGAAATTATCGAATGACAGTGAATAAAGTTATCTCTTAAATATGGCGTTGGAGGGTGTGAAAAGTGAAAAAAGTGAGGAAAACAATACTAACGGGCCGGACGGCAAGGCGAATGGGATCGAAAACAAAAGTAAACAGGTACTGATTGCAATCAAAATTTTGCACCGAATATTATAAAACGTTTGTTTTTTTTTTATACGTGCCAAACGTTACATATCTAAAACGACTACTATTTATTATTATTTCTAGTAACGTTTGTCGCAAATGCCCGCTTTATTTTCGCGTAGTAGATTTGCAGATAGGTATGTTTTCATTTGCGTCCACACTGGGAAACTTGGACAAGGTGTCATTGTACAAGATGACCTATTTCAGTTGCCGCGTGTAAGGATTAAGCTTTTCGAATGGAGATTTACGTTTTTTAGGTCGAGTATTTTGTCGTTTTTATGACTAACGATAAAAATTCATGTTGAAAATAAAAAAATTAATGTATGAGGGAATTTGTACTAAATTATTCATGTTTGAAACATGTTTTTTTACTTCTGTAATAATTTGATTGACTTGTATTCAAACCTTATTAGATTATTCTTATCAGAAATCATCAATACAACAGTTTGAATGAAGAAGAATATGAATATGAAATGTGACATAAATCCTAAGTAAAATAAGATATGGGAAAAATAATAACATAGAAACTAGGTTTCTTTTCCTTTATCTGGTATATTATGAATAAATAATTTCTTTGTTAGAGAAAATAATAAAGAATTACAAAATTATTGTTCTCCAGGATAGAGTTATCTCTACTTTTAGACTAGTTATTAAATTCAATTCAGTTTTTAAATTAAGAACATTGTGTTATATCAAAAAATATATGATAAGTAATAATTCTTACCTATGAAATCTTCACATTGTTTCCATTAATTATCTTTTAAATTTGTATAAAAAGAAATTGATAAAACTTGACTATGTATTTTGGTCTATTTATCAGGCTATAGTTAGTATTGGTCTACTACATGTCCAAGAAATTAATTCAGGATTCAGTTTCTTTTGTTTTTAAGCTATACTTCTTATTAAGATAGAAGTATTATAAATGTTAAAGTATTCTCAATTATGCTCTAGTTCCGGGGTTGTAATGTAATGTTGGTACCGCTGACTTCTGCAAAAACTAAACCTTTAACATCTATACATTTTCTAACAAACAAAGATTATAACATGAATGAAAAAATAGAAATTAGAAAATTATAAGTGTAAAAGTTATATAAGATACTTAATTGCCTAGAAACAGATATTGATAGCTCAATAACAACTTGTAATAATTAAAAAAAATTGTAACACATTTTGATAAACTCTATGGAAAAAAATCTATACTGCTTCCTTCCCTAATTATCACCTCCTTCTCTCTGGACTGGCTGGAAATATCCATGGTACAGCCTAACCAAGGAAAAAAAAAACCTGATCTAGGAGCAAACGCCATCGCATTTATTACGTCATTTACAAAAGTCGGTACCATTTTTTCCGCAATTCAGTACTAAATTAATTTCAATACATTATCGTCACATCGCGGTAGCTAGTATGATCGCATATCCAATGATAAGGATAAGATAAAATATTCAAATACAATGTCAGTGCTATCAAAATATTAAACAACGTCTAACAGTAGGTTTCTATTGCTGGAAACATATTGCCATCTCTCTTATTGACGAGAAAAACGAAGACAAAAGTATGTTTTAGTGCAGTTTTTTTGTAGTTAAAACGTAAAGTATATGTTTAATATTGAGTACAAGGCATGGTATAAACGAATTCCCAATCAAAATTTTAAAAACTATTATATCGTGCCGATATTGTTTCTTGTACCTAAACGCCAAATGTGCAGTATTGTTACGCAATTTTGATACTCGAATATAATCTTGTTAGGCAGTGTTGATATTTAGAGCATTGTTTTGGGGACTACAAACATTTAAAATGTTGTAAAGTTGAAAATCCATAGACCAACGTAACGTTACTGTAAAATATCACAGCTATTGTTAAGATAACGTACATTATTAAACACTAGCAATTGCCCGCGGCTCCGTTGCGTGGATTAAAAAAAACACAAAAGTTGCCTGTGTGTTCTTCCAGACTATCCTCTATATCTATGTCAAATCTCATCGAGAACCGTTCAGCAGTGTAAGCTACAAACTCTAACAAACCATCTAAACTTTCGCATTTAGAATATCTAACTTATTATAATAAAGCGTAAACACACACTTCTTTGTTGCCTAAGATGTCGGCAATTACAGCATATTTTTTGAATAAACCTTTTTTTAATAAATAGCCCTACACTTACGTCACTAACTAGTTAGTATGATTACACGAAGCTTTAAGTAACAAAGAAAAGTAGACTTATTAAGATAGCTCTTACTATCTTTATATTGCATCATCACTTTCTTCAGGTGGGAACGTGGTCAAGCGCTAGCCTAACATAAAAAAAATGTATGATAAATATACAGCAATATTGAACAAAGTCAAGGTTGCTTATTACAGCTTTTTTAATTCATTAGGCAAAGTAATTTACGTACACACGGGCGCGGTCCACTTTGCGGTTTATTACGTGGAAAATCATTATGCCATTAGTGTTAGGGTTACAATCTTGTTTAAGATATAAAACTCTTGTTTTAATACTGAACAAGTATTTTATACTAGCTGTTGCCCGCGACTTCGTCCACGCAATATTAAGATAAAAAAGTAGCCTATAATATGCCCGTCTATGTCAGCTACCCTTCAGTGAAAATTCAGCCGAAATTGGTCCAGCCGTTTCGGAGATTACTCGGAACAATCGCAGCTTGCGGACAGACAGTCAGACAAAAAAAATTTAAATGCAATTTTTGTTACCAGCAAAGCAAATACATCATCTTCGCGAGCCCTGGAATTTTTCTTTCGATATTACATACAGACACTCCAATTTTATTATATGTGATTATATGACTTTGACTATGGGCTTTGTTCCATCTGTAACTAGCATAATCAATAAAGCTCAGAGACCCGGAGGCGGCGCTTGACCTCAAAGCGAGTGACGTAACGTGTTCTCCGAAACTGACATCATTTCGTCCGGAGCTTCTTTATTTTATACAAAAACAACGCCATTTTAATGTAAAACAACTCTTTAAAGCTTGAAATTAAAGTAAATTAGTTTTTATTTTTAAATATGGAACATTAGTATTTTAAAAATATCTTTACGATTTAATTGCTTCAAGATAGTTTTAATACAAACGACAAACTGATGAAACCAAAATTTTGCTTTTTCTTTTTAGATTACTCGCTGATTGCATTAAATAATATTACCTTTTGATATGTAGTCAACAATTTGTTCCAAGCAAGGACGTTAGTTGACGCGCGTTTTGAATGCCAATTGACTTTTGAATACGTAACGGACTTGTTACTACAAAATACAAGCCGATCAATTGTCCGTTTGTTGATCATTCGATATGATTGTATCTTTTGTATGAATTGTTGATTTAACATTGTGATACGATGATTGTTAATCGTTGTTTATCATTGTTGGTACTATAAAGTGCTGCAATTAGAGCCCCTGCAGACTATAGACTTTTTCGGCTGATTAGACGGATGCTATGTCAAAATAAACATGTGTGGAAGTGTGCATATTACACCGATTCGGTTTAATATTATCTTGTTAAGCCCAACTATTTAAACTATCGACTGACAGAAATCTAGTCTGCGGATACCCTTAAGGTGTATTATTTGTATACTTTGGATTGTTTCTTACTATTTATCTATCCCTTGCTTCCCTATAACTCCAGTCAGTAAAGCAAGGCAGCGTAATGTCATAATATAACAGACACAATAATATTAGAAGCTGTTAATTTATTAATCGTAATTTCGCACTACCGGAACAGAAACATCGAAACATCACTTTATTCTCTGTGTAAATGCAGTGAAAACTTACGTTTATATTCAATCGAGCTAACCCTTTGTATTTCTAATGTAATGAATAGAACATCTCCGAATTATATATTTGAATTTCAAATTAGAACGTATTCATAATTGAATCGATATTATGCAAATGTGTTTATTAAATCGATTAATCACAATAAATTACGATTAAAATGGAATCGATTTGAATTTCGAATCGTGACGGTGCATTAATCGGTCGCTTTAACTTTCACCCTTCAATAGTTATTATACACCCTATTATTATTCCTTATTAATCCTCACGTAGGGTTGAACAGGGAATGTGTGGAGCTGACAAATATTTTTAAATTCTAGAAGCTCTCCATTTTAAAAATGGCTTACAAAAGTGTAGTGGACACGAGATTGACAGTTATTTTATTTAAGCCTTATGTAAATATTTTTTTACTAAAACTTTGTACGTTATACTGTTATTGGCTTTTAAGTAATTAATATTATGAGGTAAAAAATTAAGTGATAAGGAGGTCATAGTAATAGCTTAGTGGTACGCTAAAAATAAGTATGATTTAATGCAGAGCTATGCAACAGTGTAACCTGTTTCAAGTTGCGGTCACTGCCGCGGCCGTGACGCGTTTGTGCACTTGCCTTTTAAGTTGTATAACTTTGAACTTAAAAGCGATGGTAGTTCACTATAAGCCTGGACTTTATTTTTTTTTTATCACCGTAAGGCTTGTCAAATTTTGCGATCTTTTGTACTTAATTTTGAAAGATTTTTAAGTTGGTGTAATTTTGTATTCATATAGGTTTCGTCCTACTAATAAAATGCGAAGGTTTTGATGGATGGATGTTTGTTAGTTTTCCGCCTACACGGCTAAACAAATCTCATTGAAAGTAAAGATGTTTAGCATAATGGAGAAGAATACATAGGCTTACTTTGGTATTTTATTCCCATGTAAATGGAGTCGCAGACGAAACCTAGTATGTAATATGAAAAGGGAACATTTAATTTAAATTGTTGTCTAAAAGTAGGAGAAAATGATGTGGAGAAGGAATCACTAGTGAAATCGGCAATAAAAAGGAAAACTTTACAGATATTTACAGTTTAAGAAAATCTAGTTCGAATCACTGTTTAGTGAGGTTCCAATCAGGATGTTTCTCGTAGAAACATCACTCAATACCATACACGTAAAGAAATATTCACACTTTCTAGATCGTCTAGTTTCTGCCTACTTGGTCTGCGTTCAAGTGTCAAGCAAGACATGATTAACATTGAATGCCCTTTATAACAGTAACTATGAAAGCGTGCGCACATCTGAAATTAAAATATCGCACAATTATTTAGTCTCCCTTTGATTCCTGTACTTCTATCGAGGTGAGCATACTACTCGAATCTTATTTGTGTAACTAAACAGTTGAATTGTCTGCAAAACAAGCGACAATCGCACTAGTTTAGTCAAAGATGTGCGCTCTAACGGTTTATGATAGTAAGTTTTTATAATTTTAATTGGCACTTACTGTTTTGTATGCTAGTGCAAGCGTCGCCTGGGCAGGGGGAAACTGCCTCCTGTCCAGGGAATTGCAAAATGTAAATTAGACCTCTCCTAGATCAACAAGCAATGTCCATGCTTTTATTGGTCACGGTGATCTATTGGTTAGTGTTTTGTTATTTTATCTAAAAAAAAAACTCAATGAATTTCGCTACTCTATGGTTTTAAAATGTAAGAAACGTCGCATACGCATAAAGATCAGTAAAGATCTATAAATATCGCACCAGTATTGACATACGTTGTCGTTCATCTTTGTGGCCTACCGTGACTACAGTTTCCTTCTAACTATTATTATATTTATACCAAAAACGAACTAAATGTAAAGATTCATGAATAACTGGTCGTGTGTTTAGCGATTTTTATAATCTGCGTAAAGACTTCAAGAAAAAAAAAACAAAAATTGTATCTTTTTAATTCACAGTGACTCATGTCTGCAGTACATTAGCGATGGATCTATTAAATGTAATTATTTTAATAGAAAAATCGCGTGACGGTCTGGTGCTATTTCTAGTCATAAATACAGATTATAAATGCAACTGACATGACAAGTTTGTTTTCATGTTTGCGGTCTAAACAAGGATTTAGATTCATAAAATAATAATTATAAAATACAACATTTTTTTCAACAAACTGAATGCAAAGTCTGATATCGGAACTACAAAATGTCGTCACCATTCAAATGTAGGAGAATTAATACTATTCTCGACTAGATTCGGTGCAATTCTTTGAAATGTCCCCATTACAATCGTATAACGACCTATATATTTCATTTATGAACGTACATCAAAGGGGTCCACAATACTATACTCGGATGCTGGGAACTCCACGGTTACTGTGTCGCCGGAAATGAAAACGCGCTGTGAGTTAAATACTGAATGAATTCAATCACAATGCGGGCCACGAAAATAGCGTTTGTAATACGATTAACTCCAAAAATAGAAATACCATGTTTGTAACGATTAAACTAAAAAACTACAACACCGATATCAATAATTCTTTCACTATTAGACTACTATATTATCTAAGAGTAATATAGGCTATATACTATAGAAGTAAACAAACGTTGTACTAGATTTAAACCAAGTTTTATCACATTGATGTTCAGGTTAAAGCAGTTATTCTTAGGAAGATAGCATCGCAATGAGCATCTTAACGGGATATAGGCAATACTAATCAGTTGCTTTAAGGAGCAAACTAGTAGCGGATTGCTTGATGTGATTGCACTTTAGTGTAGGCTTTCATAGACAAAATCTATACTAATGTTATAAAGAGTAAAGATTATTAGTATGTATTGGAATACCTCAAAATTTTTTAATAATACTGGGCCAATTTCAAAAAGTTATTTTTGAGTAAGTAGCATGGGCTATATTTAATATTTTAAATTTACGCGGGCGAAGTCGCGAGCAACAGCCTAGATTTTTATAAAACCACAATTTTGTCACTCTAATTCTTTTAAAGTAGTATATATTATATTGTTAAGACAAGGCGTTAAATTGCCTTAAGATAGTGGAAATGTAGACATTTAAAAGAGACATTTCTTCAAGACTTATCGTACAAGGTAAGGTTCACGTAAAGCAAAGTATAGGTTAAGAACATCCTAGTTCAAAAACCTACGCCAGTGGTTTGGTAAGAGCACCCGTTCGATTTTATACCCGTGGTGTCAAGAATGCAAGTTGCCCTAATGATCGCCGAACTTTGAAAGAAGATGGCACTTTAAGAAGATTTAAGTTTGTTTGTGATCATATAATTAATGTCCATTTGTAAAGATTTTTTGCGACTAAACTGTTTATACGTCTTTGTGAGCGGATATATTTTTCATTTTGAGTCACGCGGTAAACCGCTATCGGAAGGAAGCTAGAATACGTTAAGATAAGGAACAAGGTCGCACACGTTTGTGTTTTTTATTTACAAAAATATATACAAAAGTTTGTATTTTAAAATTGCAAAGCCTACATATAAATATAGAGAAACTAAAACTAATCTAAAAAAATAATTTTAGCTTAGTTTATGTTAATCTGTACTTAATCAATACATATATTATAAAGAGGAAAGATTTGTATTTTTGTATGTATTCGATTCATTTAAAAACTGCTAAACCGATTTCAAAAATTAACCATTAAAAACTACCTTATCAGTGAGTAACATACGTTTTTATTATTTCTTAATTTCATGCAGACGGAGTCGCGAGCAACAGCTAGTGAAATATTAACTGAAATTACTTGTAACACCTGGACGTGTTTAATTAGCCTACTTGTTTTAATGAATTAACTTTCGCACCTAAATAATGACATCATAACTCGAAAGGTCGCGTGCCACAAATATTACATAAACAAATTTTCGTAGTGTGAATAAAATTTAACCGAATTTAAGGAACTAAGGACGAATTGTGTAAAAGAGGACATGCTTAAGAAGGGAGGGAATCAAGATATGATGGCTGATAGAGTATGGAAGAGCAGCACATAGTGTTCCAATCCTATGTTGGGACAAGGCCAAGTTGATGATCAGTGCCGCATTTATAGTGCGGGCTTAAATTTTGCATTTGTTTCTCCTTATACTAAACTTTGTATCTTGTGTGGTCTTTATTATCAGAGAATGTTACGAAACTTGAGTTCACTGGCAGTTATTGAATCGACTTTTGTTTGAATTTGGAACACCAAAAGTATGTTATCAGTAATGTAGCCTTTAAGGGGGGACGCACACCTTTGACAACTATCGCACAACTTGTGTGATTGTCGATTGTTTCGCAGTCAATTCTACTGTTTAGTTGAACCTAAAAATCGAATAGTGTTCGCACCTCTATATAAGCTCATAGAAAGCAAGACTAAACAGTTGTGACTTTAGTCACAGAACACAAATACTTATTAAGTTTTAATTAATTTCGCGATGTCGAAGTCGCGGACAACAGCTAGTACTAAAAATATTTAAATGTTGAAATGGTTGAAGTTTTAATATTCTTTCTGATAAAATTGAAGGTCATCGCAATTTATTTATAAGTCAGTTTAAATAAAATACTAAGGTTCATTAACTGCATAGATTGCATTACGGGTCTTCTTTAAATTGCGTGACTATAAATTCTATTAGAGTTGTCCGGACGTAGGCAGAAAGCTGCCGACTCTAATGCAATAAAGCTCTCTGTCTGCCGCCACTTTATGTCGGTGTAACTTAATATGAGCTTTGAGATGACGTCATAAAGTCAACGCCATGCTTATTACGTAATAACAGTATTTAGGAGATTTTTTAAAAGCTTTTGAAGTCAAAGGTTTTTTGTTCATCTTTTTGATGATTGTTATATCGTAGTAGTTCGAAATATAACGTTCTCAGGGTCGATTAACGATTGCTTAGATCTTTAGAGTTGCTTTAGTATGTATCCTTGAATGCGGTAATACATTTTTGGATTATTCTCAGCCGTCAACCCGCTCTGTCCCCACGTGAGAATTTAAATTTTCATCCGTCCCACCCTTTAGTCCCACTATCACCAATAAGGTGACAGATAAAACCGTTATGAAATAAAATAAGTTGCAAACGTCCCCTCGTCGCAAAAGGTGGGACGGATCAAGCTTTTCATTCTCATCTGTCTCCACGTGGGGACAGAGCGGAGTGACGTTTGGGAATAATCCACATTGTTCGATTCAATTTGAGGTAAAAGTAATTGAATGATTTTTATAGCAGTTTAAAAGTACAACAATATGTTTTTTGTTGGTTGTTTTGCACTTTTTGACCGACTTCCCAAAAGAAGGAGGTATTCAATTCGTCGATATTTTTGTTTTTCGTGTATTTTGTTTGGAAGTCGGTTTTGTTTTTTCTCTATAAATGTACGATTGTTGCGGAATTTGTCTCCATAAAGAGTTTTAGAATTAACAATAGCGATAGAATTAACTGCCATTAACATAAAAGGCGCGTCTATTTACATATATCTATGTTATTTTGTATTTCAGTTTATCAGATTGATTTATAAAATCAGTATATTCAATTGAATATCCGCTGAGTCACAGCTGTCCCTCTTGGGGCGACTAACGGAGCTAATTTCTACGTGTCAACGGACAAATTGATGTTATTTGTAAGGATTTGCATATTGAATATGTAGCTAGGAAATATTTGTATAGTCTTGTTTCCACTATGTGTGGAGTCAGCGTAATATAATTTTATTTCCTTTATCGTTTAAGCCTTATGTTGAAGTAATCCATTTATATATGTACATATTTTAAAGTGTGCTTACAGTATTTTATGTTGGACTAGCTTTCGACCGCGATTCCGTACGCGTGAAATTAAAATAAAACAAACGTAGGTAAGTCTTCTTCCAGGCTTTGCTCTATATCTTTGCCAAATTTAATCGAATTCCGTTCGACAGTTTGGGCTCCAAAGTCCAACAAACATCTTCATCTAAACTTTTGAATTTCTAATATGAGTAAGAAGATTTTATTAAGATTTAAAACGACATAACATTAAAGAAATCCAAAATGAGCACGAAACCGGAAGTAGCTCGATTAAAATTGTAGCCAATCATTTATGGAGCATGTTATACCACATTAGTACACTATGTTTTATTGTGTGACGATTTGGTCGAGTGCAAAGCGGTGAGACAACGTGTGTACGACATGTGAATAACAAATTAAACGAATAACGGATACTTACTGTTACAAAATTAGATATATTTTTCTACTAATGCTCGGTTTCTGAAGTTTCTAGATAATAGTTATATTTTTATTAGATTGAAGTTTATAGAATAACTAAATTTCAAACGAGTTAAATTCAATTTCGGAAACGCACTTTAAGGATTTATCGAACCAAAAACACTAACTAATGGTTAAACGTTAGCAGGTTTCCTTTCGACTATCTAGACTATTATAATAAAGCGTAAACACACACTTCTTTGTTGCCTAAGATGTCAGCAATTACAGAATATTTTAAAATAATTCTTTCTTTAACGAAAAGCCCTACACTTACGTCACGCTCTAGGCTATATAATTTCACGCTATTAAACTTAAGGAGTAAATATCTTGGATAAAAATCGTAATGTGGGAACAGCTAGTTTTAAATACAATTTTTTTCCATACGATCTGAAGACGCAAAACAAATATATTTGTTCGACTTCAAATAGTGTTTTTAAACAACATTTGATACGAGAGTTAGTCAAAACAAGTAGCAATAGAAAACAATTGTTTAGTTTTAATTAACAATTGATTAATCAAAAACAATTCTGTTTATTTTAGCTTGGGTTTCCATTACTGTTCCCGTGAGATTTTATCAGCATAAAATTATTTTATTGTTTTCATGTGTCAAATTGTCCATTGTAATTGTCAAAATAACAAAACTTGGCAAACTTGCTTCCTTGATATTAGCAGCAACTTATGTTCTCTTTCCCACATTAGGGTTTTTATCCAAAATTTTCACCCCCTAAGTTTAATTGCGTGAAAATATATAACCTAAAGCGTGACGTAAGTGTAGGGCTTTTATAAAAAAAGAATTATTCAAAAATATGCTGTAATTGCTGACATCTTAGGCAACAAAGAAATGTGTGTTTACGCTTTATTATAGTAGTATAGACTAACTTTTGCCTGCGATACGCTTCCGCTTTATTATAATAGTAGAGATATTATTTTACTTTTAATACATTTGTACAAGATATGTAGCAGTAAAAGTAATATCAATATGAGCCATGATATTGTTAATTGCTTTGTATTGAGTATTATTATTATATTTCCATTGTTGTACTAGAAAAAAGATTAACAGCTGCTCTATGGTACTGCGCTCCTATAGTTTGGTTTTTGCATTCATCCATTTTGCCCCTCATTGCAATGTTAGATCGAAATTATTATTACGTTGTGATGCTATTGTTGTTTGAAATACTTATTTTGTAATATGTAGGACAAATTGTATGTTGATTATGACACTAAAATTGCACGTTTTTACTACGATTATGCCTTTTATTTTAAACAAGCTAGACTTCGCCTACGTGAAATTTGAATATAATACAAAATATAGCCTATGTTACTGATGAATTACGTTTCTAATGGTGAAAGAATTTTTAGAATATGCCCAGTAGTTTTTGCGTGAATCAAATACATACAAAATACAAATCTTTCCTCTTTATAATGTTATAGATATAAATTCGATATAATTGTTTTTTGGTTTTAAATTGTAAAGGCAAGCTTAGTGATAGATAGAAAAACTAAATGCTGCCAAAATAAAGTGCTTAGATAATCTAGCGTATATAATAACCGTAGACTCAAGGCAGTATCCTGCTAGATGAAAGAAGCTACGAGACAATACAAGTACTTTATATTTGTACAAGCATTTCCTTACGAAACATGTTCATCGAGGCGTTTGGCCGTCAATGCTTCCGGTAGCTGCATATAGCTCTGGCCCGTTGCACTGACGTGCTTCCAGACTATTCACAACTAGCATTAGGAAAACCAACGGACCGTGAAATAGCCAAAATATCACGTATTTCAATGGCTTAAGGATGAAGTTGCGACTGTACAATTAAAGGTAGAGTTATCTTATTGCTTCGGTAATGTAACGGAAACATTTAAAAGGCTCCATCTTCATACTTTTCATTACATAAATGGACTTATCGTTTCCACTGCTGAAACATGAACGAAACATATTGTCATCTTTGTTATTTACAAGAGAGAAAGGGATACAAATACGACAATGTCAGTTTTCTTCTTTGAACAGAAGTTGTCTCTACACCTATAACGGGAATTGATTTTAAATCATCTTTTTTGACTATCTATACATATAATTAAATTGGAGTGTCTGTTTGTAATATCAAAAGAATAATTCTAGATTTCGGGAAGATGATGTATTTGCGTTACAGATAACGAAAATCGCATTTAATTTTCTTTTGTCTATCTGTCTGTTCGTAAGCCGCGTTTGTTCCGGGTAATCTCCGAAACAACTTAGCTTATTTAGACCGGAATTTGACTGAAGGGTAGTGGGGATGTTTCCTAATTTTTGGAATAGCCTTTATTTTGTAGATAAACCATATATGAATACGAAAAAAAAATAGTATAAAATATAATACTCATTATTTCAATAAAAAAACACGTAAATAAAAACAACTCTTTCATTTCCCCCCAAAACGTCCCATGACGTCACTTCTTTGCATACGAACCTCGCGTCACGGCCTGTCACTGGCAATTTGAAAGAACCATTGATTGATAATACTCGTAAATCTTTGTTGTCTAAAGTTGTTTTTAGTAATGGAGATAAAAATGAAAAAAAACCAAAATGAACAGAAGGTGATACTTTTAACGTATTAATTACGCTTGTTGCTTCTCGTGGAAGATTATGTTTGTGTGTAAACAGTGACTGCGTCCTACACCAGTGTGACCAGGTATAAATTAAATTGTACTATAAGCTACTCTTATGAATTTTGATATATTTTTCTTTTGTAATATTCATAAAATGTTTTGCTCATAACTTATGTCGTAATTATAAAAACACTCAATAATGGAGTCCTCATAATATAAAACACGCAAAGTCAATTATTACAATCATTTAGAAAAAAAATATGACTACAAAATGCACTGACATTCACTGAAGTTGGTCACACTACCATGTTATATGCAAGAAAGTGACGTCATTGGTGTTTGAGATCGAGTAATGGAGGGTAAAAAATATTGCAGCGTTTTTAATTTATATTTAATTTGAGACAAACATTCAAGGTCTCTAAATGTTATTATAGGTTCTAAAATGTTGTCTTTAAAATATTAAACATAACTTTATTTGGATTTGTAACATTAGGAAACATCCCCGTTGACATAGACGACCATATTATAGATTACTATTTTTTCTTAATATTGCGCGGACGACGTCGCGGACAACAGCTAGTACTACATAAAATTTGAATAATGCCCCCGTATGACATGCTGTAATTTTTTATGAGTGTGAAATAAAACCTATTTGGGTCCCGTGTGGTCTCAAGGTCGAGTGAGGTCATCCTGTCTGGGTCTAATACAATCAAATTTCGTCAATTACTCTAAATTGTCGCCTCTAGACTATTCTAGCTCTAGACATTTATTATATTCTTGTTTTGTAACATCACAAATAGAAATGGCAGCTAAATAAAAAGTAAGCGTCTTCACAATTCTTCTTTATTATTATTATGACGTATATTGGGTTTCTATGGTCACAAACAAGAGTTTTATAAACAAAACATGAATTTATTAAAATAACTTTGGTCACAACTCTATATTATTGTTTAACTAGCAGTTCTCGTGCGGCTTCATCCGCATGAACTTGTGAAAATTTCATTTTATTGTTTACATTTGTCAAATTATCAATTACAAATGTCAAAGTGACATGACATGATGACAACCTTGCTTCCTAGATGTTGACAGCAACTTAAGGTCTCTTTTCCACATTAGGGTTTTTATCCAAAATATTGATCCCTTATGTTTAATGGCGTGAAAATATATACCTAAACCGTGACGTAAATGTAGAGCTTTTTATTAAAAAAAAAAGAATTATTCAAAAATATGCTGTAATTACTGACATCTTAGGCAACAAAGAAGTGTGTGTTTACGCTTTATTATAATGGTATAGATATGAAAATGTATAATATGTTTAATATTTTTGGCAGTAAAACTTTATTTCGTCACTATATTTACTATTTAACAACTAAAAACAAAAACATTTTCTCAACACGTAACGCACTAGGGAAATATTGTAGAAACCGTTGCTCTAAAGTCTTTGCTACCGGACTATTTACCGCTTCAACCAGAAAAACTTTACTTCCTAATATACAAAAATGTATCTTAAGTGTATAGTAGTATGGTTTTTACTTGAAAATGCCCATAAAAGATGTTAGTAAATTTAAAATTCATCAAGTACAGCGTGGTATAAAAGTTTAAAGAAAATATTATACCGTTGTAGGATTTATTACTAACGTTACTGCATATTTACACGTCTGTATGCGGTGTGATTATCTATACTCTATCATACTTCATACTAATATTATAAATGCGAAAGTTTAGATGGATGGATGGATGGATGTTAGAGTTTGTAGTCTAAACGGCTGAAGGAAATTCGATGAAATTTAGCATAGATGTAGAGGATAGACTGAAAAAACACATAGGCTACTCTCACTTTTATTTTTTTAATTCTACGCGGACGGAGTCGCGGGCGAAAGCTAGTACTATTACAATAAAGCGTAGACACACTTCTTTGTTGCCTGAGCTCTCAGCAATGACAGCATATTTTTCTTTTTTTAATATTTTTTTTAAATAAAAAGCCCTACACTTACTTGGGTAAATAAATTGAAAAAAACTTAAATTGTCGGAACGGGACCATATAAGAGATATTATGTTAACATTAATTTTGTCATTTGCAATTGACAATTTGACAAATTTAAATAATAAAATAATGTTTTTATAATTTCACGCGGATGAAGCCGCACGGGAACAGCTAGTGTAAGAAAAAATTAAAAGTGTTTATACAATTGTAATAATTAAAATCTACCATTTAAAACAACACGATGATCCAAACATAAAGAAAACACAAGGTCGCCCGCATCGCCTGCGTTAACGTATGCAAATTATTTTATTTTACAGAAAGCGTAAGATCTTGATACAGTCGACGACAAACTCGTTAAAAAATCATAAAGTGAAGCGAAAAAAGCGGTCTAGTCAATTCTAATTTATAATCCTTACTAAATAATTTATTTATTTTTTATCTACGCTACTGCAGTTATGCAGCGCTTATTTTTGATAATTTTCAAAGTTGTAATGATGAATTTAGATTTTACACTTTATTATTTTTGACGTGAACTGTACATGTAGATTATGAGAAATTCTATAAATAGGTATGATTCAAATATTAACAAACGTAAAACTAACAAATACTTGTTTTTGCAGTCATTTGAATCTGGTTTATTTTACTTTTGAAAATAAATTTAATTTCATATTTCACGCCTTGCGAGGTCGTTGTTATACAAAAGTTTATTAGTTACTATTAACTAATAAACAATAATAATGCTGCCAATTACCATGTACTAAAATAATTTGGACATTGTAATTGGCAATGATCATGGCCTCAATCTTTATTTATAGTTAACAATTATCTACAAATTTATCACTAATAAAAATTGTTTTCTTCGTTAAAATGTGTACATTAGAGGAAGTTTGAAAGTAGCGCCAGTGGTGGAGAAATTGAAAAGCAAAAGGTTAGCGTGGTATGGACATGTTATGCGACGAAACGATGGGGACATAAACCAAACAGTGTTAAGATTGAATGTGGATGGCTACAAAGGAAGTGGAAGACCGAAGAGAGTATGGATGGATTGTGTGAAAGAGGATATGCTTAAGAAAGGAGTGGATTCCGATATGACGGCTGATAGAGATATATGGAAGAGCAGCACATACTGTGCCGACAGACATGTAATATGAGAACGAAAGGCATTTAATATGAGAACAAAAGTACACACTTTTGAGAATCATGTTAGAATTTGGATAAGAATAGTTTATAGTTGTTTATTACATCTTGTGTGTTTCGATTGCTGGGAAACTTGTATTGACGCCTATTAATGTCTCCGTTATTTTAAAGATTATGTATGGGTAAATATTATAGTTTAAAATTAGTTTCGTTGTCAAAACACAAGACAATTTGATTGAATGAGACTAGGTATTGACAAATTGTGTGCGTCATTTTCATTTAGTATTCAAGTATAGTTTTTATAGTCTTAAGGGAGTTCGTCTTAAGATTATCTAGGTACATTTATTTGGTTTTCCTTGGTTTTATTATGTATGAAGCAATTCGTCCTAGTTACCAGCACAAAGCAAGATCATTTGTTAGTCACGTGGATAGAATATTAATCTATTTCTGCTATATTTTGCTATAGGTTTTTTCCTATTATGATTTCATAGATAGGTGTACTATAAGTGATTGTGTTTAAACATTTACATAAATCTTACTTCTTACTGTCTTATTAATATTAGAAATGCGAAAGTTTAGATGGATAGATAGATGTTTGTTAGACTTTGTAGCCTAAACGGCTGAACGGATTTCTATGAAATTTAGCATAGATGTAGAGGATAGTCAGGAAGAACACATAGGCTACTTGCATTTGTTTTTTTGAATTCCGCGCGAACGGAGTCGCGGGCGAAAGCTAGTGAGCATATAAAACCTTCTGTTAATGTTTTTCTGCTAACAAATGTACTTCGTAGTACAAGAAGCTATATGACATTTCCTATTGCTTGTGCGATTTCTGTAATTACGCCTTTTGGATATCAAGTCTTGAGTTGATTCTTTTGTTTTGAAGAAAAGTAAACATTTTTAACATTTAAAAAAAAACTAAGAAAAAGTTTCAAACATTTTATTTTTTAAATTGCTTTTAATAAACCTTTGTGGTTTTTCATTAGCGTATTTCGCCCATACGGGATAATGGTTTCAACATCCATTGACCCGTTCATTCGACGTGCGTTCCATTTTTACTTCTTGTTTACAATTTCGCATCGACCGTGTTTCGTCTACTGGCCCATTTAATGCTATGGTATTCGTTATAACTTTTTTCAGCCAGGTTCTGTACTCTTAACTGAAACACAAAAACGGTTGTTCCAATTTGCCGGACTGTAATAAAAGTGGAAAAATACCGAGACGTTTTGTTTACTGTCCGTTGTTTAGAAGGAGCCTAAGTGGCAGCACGAGTTTCGTCATCGGACGACACGACAGACCGCCAAGTACCATCCTCACCATCTCGATCGCTGGCATTCCACAACCTTGCGGTTTTCGCGGAACTTTCTGCTCTGCACAGCCGCATTGTGGAATGGTCTGTCCTCGGCGGTATTTCCAAACCAATTCGACTTAGGGCCCTTCAAGAAGCGAGCCTATCATTTCATCAAAGGCTGGCAACGCATCTGTAGTTCCTCTGGTATTGCGGATGTCCATGGGCGTTGTTGACCACTTCGGTGTTCTCACGGTTCGTTTGCCCCCTTTTATTATAAAAAAATAGATTACTACTCTAAGGGAATCTCTAAATGTCCGATCGTATTCAAAGTGTATCAGCTAGTTTTAAATTGTTACTTTGTACATTTTAAAACTTTGCCATTTAAATATTCTAATTTATCCGAGCTTGTTTGACTGACATTTCTGTCAGATATATGAAATGACATCTGTACAATGGCTTGTAATGTCATCGTGTGTGACATGGTTTATAATAGAATGCTGGCATATGAACGAGTGTTAAATACAATCAGGTTATTTTAAATTGATGCAAATAGCTCTTAAACGTTTGTACCAGTGATCTGTTCTAACTTCCCACGGGTATCTAAAGACAGCCTGACAAAAGATGTCAAAATGTGTGTCCTTAACCTGAGCCTTATCTCGAACATTTGTGAGAATATTTTCGTAACGTCATCGATCAAATTAGAATTGTCCAGCGCCTCTGCCAGATGTAAAATACACCAACGGATTTCAAACTTTGTCGATGACGTTACGAATACGTTCTCGAAACTATAATTGTTCATGATAGACCTCTGAACACGGGAATGCTAGACGAAATTACGACAAAAGAGCAACGAAATCGTTTCAACATTTAATAAAATCTGTAGTACATTTTTATTTGTTAACATTAACAAGTAAATCCTATTGGTACTAAAAGTAGCTTAATTGGTTTAGTAAACTGGTTGTTAGCATCATAATAACATTTCTCTTAAAAAAAAATGTGTTCAACAAATTCTGTGGGAACGTTCTGGTCAGTAAAGTTTACGATTATTGTTGACTGTAGAATTTAAAGGTATTTACATAATTGTTAGCACTTACATCTTAACTGTTTCACTTATATTGTTATTGTTTTGTTTTTGAGAACAGAAAAAAATTACTATCGTCTTAAACTTAACAGTCGAAGTGTGAAATAAAACGGTGCATGTGTAGACAAAATCGGAACTGTACATTTTTAATTGAACAGTTCAATTATTCAGTTCACTGTCAGAAATAAACTTCTGTAAAGCGTTGTATATTAATTAGTTCTTTTAATTGATTTTAGCTCACACTCCAAGTCCACCATTATAGTTAGAATTTTAGTTTTAAACCCGAGTTCCAGAAGTAAGTAGAGCTACAAACTTACAATAGACAAACTCAAAATATCCAGCCCTAATGCACTATACAAATACATCAGAGGTGGCGGTCCTCTTTTTACGCCGTTTTTCCTCTTATTTTGAACTGTATTTCTTAATTCATATAGACTTAATTGGCGTATTACAAATAAACACTTATCTACTTCTCATAATGTACCTTAATGTAAGTATGCCGGTATATTTATGTAAAAATATGCCCACTCACGGTACAGCGTAGCTGTGGGTTAGGAGATGAAAACAAAAGAATGATTGACGCCGTCTCCACAGTTCCTTGTCTTGACGGCTGTAAGTACCTATCCTTTCATATACATCTTTCTGTCTTATTTCCATTGTAAGGCAAGTACTGGTGTAAGGAAAAAGCCGTAAGTGTTGTTTCTAGTTTATTCTTAGCTTTGGTACTAAAGAATTTCTTTTAGGTGAATTATTACAACCAAAATTAAGTCGAAAAATAGCGACTTTCATTTGTATGTTTATAAAGGCCCTTTATTTGTTCCCTAAGGATTTGTCACTATTACGTCATATCTCAATATAGATTAAGCATGTACTACGCATCCCAGTTTTACGACTTGACTCACTGCATTAATAAACTTAAATTGACATAACTGTGTCAAGGTTCGTATTATGACAAAAGTAAGGAATATTTGCTATTATACAAAACATTTTGTCTCTATTTATTTAAAGAGAATGAAAGAGATAACTGTATTTGTAGATGTATTTCGGCTGTGAAAACCTACGTTGTATTACTGTATTAAAGACCGCAACACACCTGTAGTTTTAACTAAACATTCGAACAGTTCAGTGTGTAGTTTTAACTGAACGTGTGTAACGGATTTTACTTGCTATAGGATAAGATGAAGCAATAATGTTTTTTTTTTGCCAGTTTAATTGCCATATTCATTTACTAAAACAGTATGCAGCCGACATAAAACAGCGGGGTGTGAACGCAGTTGTATTGCCATAAGTTCTTGAATTACAGAATTTGTTAACTGTATTTAATTTAAATACCGTTTTACGACTAGTGTACTTACTCTGTTTATTTGTATAAACAAGTAATTATATTAGTTTAATAATTTTTTATAAAAGAAAAACGTTGACTATTATTGAGTCGTAAAATGAAAAGACTCTTTGCATCCCTTCCTTGCTTTTTTTCCTAATAAAACTTACCAAGGTATCAGCTTTTTTAATCTTTAAATTTAAACTGTTTCTGAATAGCCTATAAAATCACTGGGTTCGTAATTTAAACGTTTAAAGTGTCTAATATCAATCAGTTCCATTTCGATTATCGTTAAAATGTTAACAAACAAACATCTAGTTTTTGAACCATTAAACGCCTCGCGTGGGCATACCCGGCTTTAGACCGGTTTATGTGACTCATCTAAACCAATTGGTAGGTCATTGGTGATATTTACGAATGTTTATTATTAATTAGATTTGAATTTTTAAGTATTGAAGTAACTCAAAAACTACTGGGCCGATTTCAATAATTCTTGCTCCATTAAAAGCAACGTAACCACTGAGCAATCTACGCTGCTTTTAACTGTTTTATAAAAAACCATGCGGACAAAGTCGTGAGCAACAGCTATATTTATTTACATTGGATGTCAAGGCTGTCAATAATAATATTAGAACCGTCTCAGTATAAGATAATCAGTAAATGAATAAGTCGATTGATTTTTAAACTTTAATGATGTAATTATAGATGTAATATCTGTAATTTATCTAATGTTTATGTCGGAAATGGTTATAAGCATTTAGCGTCAATGTCTGGTGTAGGTGGACGACTTGAAATTTTGTATGAAACCGGTTTATCGAGTCGGCACACGACGCACATGATCCTGTCTGGTTTACTTTTTTATTCCATATTCGAAATGCACGTTTAGTAAATTCCAAATTTAAAAGATTGCCAGTTACAATAACAGCAAATGGAGAAGAAATAGTGATACAAAAAGCGGCAACACTTGAACCGAGGAAGTATTACGATAAACAACTAAAATTTCTGAGAACAAGAAGGATGTTAGTTATGAATGTGAAGGGGTACACTGGTAGAGGTAGACCTAGAAAGAGATGGATGGATTGCGTTAAAAGTGACATGATCAAGAACCACGAAGAGCAAGTGATGGCCGAGATGACGGATGATAGAGTTATTTGGAGGACGAAAACCCGGTGCGCCGACCCTACAGGAGTAGAGTAGGATAAGACAGGGGAGATGAACTAAAATGTCTGAGAATAGTTCCACAAAACAAAGTCATCACTAACGAAGCTGTCTTAATTCACGTTTTTAAAACAGTTACAACCAGTTCTGTTCTACTCAATCCTCGTTAAAACAGAACCAAATTACGCGCATGATAGTGATCCTTAACACCATAATAAGCAAGAAGGTATAAGCGCAAAAACCCCATTATTAACGTCATTAATCAGTCTCATAACTGGCAAGAAGTCAACGCAGGCTATATTGATGTGCCCCAGCCCCTACTCCAGCACATTTACCTAATGGATGCTTCCAGTTTGAATATGTTGCCAATTTCATATAACCGCAGCGAGACAACCTTTTTAACCTAGATACTATGCTTTCTGATTTATGTCTATTGCATTCAATTTTATACTCAAACGTCATTGAAGTAACAAAAGTCGTATTTATTTTCAATGACTGACTTAAAATAAGTCGAATTATGCTAGGTTCCTGAAGTTACCATTTATTTTGTCATTATCTAGTTAATCATTAGTGTTAGTTTAAACTAAATTTCAGAGCAGTAAAACTCAAGTTACGTAGTTCGGAAACGCATTTCAAAAATTTTATCGAACCAACACTAACGAATGGTTAAACGTGTCTGAGAAACTCGTCATGAGACGCCATCTTGGTAAAAATTCAGTTGGCTTGGTATCTCGGTCTAAAATGTAAGAAATCGTTTTGAACGCATTACTTTATAGTTGTATACTTTTTAAACGGTTTCTGTCACAGATTTTAACGACTGTGTCTTGAATTTGTATTACACCTACACACGCCGACGCACTACAAGACATCGTTCATGTTTAACAATAGATGTACAAATCAATTATAACCTAAAATTACGTGGGCGTATGTCTGGTAATTTCCTTCTTTATGAAGATAACTCGATGACTTTGAACTTCGTTTTAATTATATGTTTTTTAATTTACAGGTAATTGACAAGTCACGATGAGAAATCTAACGATAGATTGTGATAAATGTCACTTCGTCAGACCCGTAAGTAATTTGCGTATTAACTTTTATTTATTTCATCTGCTGAAACACCTTTAGAAATACATATTGTCATCTCTGTTCTTTCAAAGGGAAAGAGAGGGATGTTGAATATGTTTTTGTACCCGTTTTGCTAGTAGAGACCAACGGCTACTTGTCACTCGTCTTTTATCTTGAATGCATTTTGAGTGCTACTCTTAAATCTAGTAAATTTCACGCTTACATGAAATGCATTGTCGTAAATCATTCGTTCCATCATTGTATGTGTTTATTTGTATCCTGGCTAGGGTTGTCAATAACAAATCATTCATTCTTTCAAAAGCATTTTGTAAAAACAAATATTGATACTTTTAAACATGGATTACCACAGCAAACGTTTCACAAAGCAGGGTTTGTAAAACCTTGAGTTTAAACTAAATGTAGATTTAGTTATATATATTTTATATTTTTGCTACGACTTGAAATTTATTTTAACTAAAAAATCAAATTAAAATCATTTAAAATTAAGACATAGCTTATTACCTTTCAGTACATTTCAGTCATCCCAAAATTTACTTTCTTTGACACCCCTATTTCCGAGCAATAAGTCTAAAGGGGCTTAGAGTTTTATTTCAGTTTTACAGCCACTCCGATTTGTAGTATAAATATTACATTGTTTGTCGGTCAACACTTTTGTTTTGAATGTTTAGTTGCAACACTCAAGAAAGATTGGTGATTCATTTATGAATGTCTAGACATATCTTACAGTCAGTTTCCATTGCTGAAACATTCTTGCTAATGTCTATTTTAAAATGACAAACGACCATCACCATCAGCCGTCACTTTGTTAAAACTGTAGTAGGATTCAACTGTACGGTTATCCTACACTTTCTTTTATATAAGAAACTAACTCGGTATTAGGATATCATTAAATTAATAAAGACATCTGCCTCCTAACTTACCAGTAACCTTTATACGTAAGGTTCTTTGATCGAAATTCCGTTACACGTGCCTCCCGTAATAAATTGTGGCTTAAGTATTTATCAAAGGCTAGCGCTGCGGGCTTAACATGGTTTAGCGTTAATTAATCCCGTCACTAACTAGGTGTATTTTATTTAAACCACTTTTAATTTTTATCGTTAGCTTCCAGTTGCTTTTGCTGAATAGCTTTGTATAATTTGCGACTTATGAAATGTCAAAGCTCTCTGAGAAAATTTTAAATTGCCGTATTGTTAGAATAAAAGAACTATTAAAACGTACCAGATCAAACAAACATTGACATAAAAATAACTGTAGTTCGATGTTTTATAAACCGCTAGATGGCGTTATGGTCAAATTAGATTGCGGTATTGCTTTATGAAATGGGAAATATGAAACTTATCTACAATAATTTTAAATTAGTTTACTGTTACTGTATAGGTAATCTTACCTTATTGCATAAAAAAAAACAATGAATGAATTAATTAATTAATAATTAACTAAAAACACAAACGAATATGGACAGTAGCATATGTTTTATTTGTTAGAAGCGTGTAATTAAATGTAAGTCTTCCTTCCGGTAACTGAACACCAATTTGCTGAAGCCGGTGTAATGTAAACTCCTTTAATCGATTGTGTATTTAGTATCAAGCATTAACGTGGGCTTATCGTGGTTGTAGTGTTTTAAGTCTTACAAGAAATTAGAATTAAAATTACAGCTAACTCGGATTTTTTTTCTTCGAAGCAAAAAATATTTTCTGGTATTTTTGGAAGCTGTTTTGTAAATGTTACATTCAAGTTTGCAATAGATGTATTTTTAATGGTAACATCAGTAGTGCTTTCTGCTTCGACCTGCCTGATTTAATTACATTCAAATACGTTGTTTACATTGAAACTTGAGTTGATAACAATCTTGTCTACTGACCCACTATTCAAACTTCTTTGTTGTAAACAGATGTTTTATGTCTTTTTTTGTTTGTACGTCAACGTGCATTGCGTGCCACCGTTTTGTAGCACGTGTTTTCTGTCCTATATATCTTAGAAAGGTTAGTAACCTTTTGCGGAAGTTACTACTGCTTCTTGTGAAACTGCCTTTTTACTTTTATAACATTAACTAAAACCATAAACAAGATTCTCGTTGGTGACATTTTTACAGTAATAGTTTTTTTTTTAGTTATGTTCTCAGTTTAAAAGCATTTTGTCCAGTAAATATCGATGTAATACTAGGGAAAGTCTGGATCTATTTGTACTTATTTTAATTATAAATGCCTTTAGATTTGTGTCAGTGTTATTAATTGAATGCCCTATATTATAAGATCGTACTTTCACCGTTGTTTACGATGGTTAATATCACTCGTGGGCGTTGTTGTAAAGCGATTAATTTTAGACGGGAACAAGATCAAGATCTTAGTGTAGAATTCCACTGCCTTGACACTGCTATTACTGTATCTTTTTTATGAATGTTAGAAATGTTGCAGTGTTTTAGCTACAAGCCAAGATACTAAAGAATATGTAACCAACAAACATAAGTCTTTAACTAGACGTGTTGCATAATAGACTTAACTAGCTTTGGAATAAAAAAAATCGTAGCAATGGGTACAAGAGCGCAATTCTAGGTTCACAAACATCATCATCATCTCTCCTACCTTCCTACTCCCGTAGGGTCGGCTTCTGGAGTTACAAACGTTAACAACTTACAAGACTTAAGAATCATCTTCTTGAAGTTGGTTAAAAGTAAAAAAAAAATCAAATTTGATTATCAAATTAAATATCAGAGATAAGTATAAAGCTTCATAGCATTTAATTCAAGATTTTACACAATGTGCGAACGAAACTGTGTAAAACAATAACACCTGGAAAACACATGGAAGCTTTGTTTGGAGGAGTGTGGTTCTCATTCTGAGTGATGACGTCACCGCCCACCCAGCCATGTGGAAACGAAACAATGCCCCATGGCATCCGTTTCACAAGATTTTTACTGCTTTTTTTACCTTTCCTGTACTCGAGCTTCGTAGTTTAAATTGTTTTTGCAACGAAATGCTAGTAGATAAACATTTACCTTAGTTTTTGAGGAAAATTACAGATAAGTTTGTTTTGTTGTGAAAACCCACTGTTATAATTGCACTTTATAATAAACGTCTAACTAAAAGTATAACTATGAGAATACTGATAGATCGCTAAAATTTAATTAAAAAAAGCTTCATGTACGTACATTTAGCGTATTCAAATTTCAATTTGTTTTATCATAAGTATACACTATAAATTAAGTTGTAATATTTGCTTTACTGTAAAATTAAGCGATTCCCATAATTTCCATAGCAACAGACTTCATTTGAATTTAAAATTGGTGGCAACTCAGCGAGCACAATGCATTCAAATGCAAAAGGGAATACGGTATTCGGAGGGCGTTGATACAAAAGGAAAATCGGCATGGGTTATTAACCAGAGCTGCGTTGAAATTTTGCTTTTAAATATATTTTTTTATGCCAGCTTGGGCACAAAGTAGGTTATCTTGAGGGGGGCAATCATGTGGATCGCTTGATAATCCGCTAACCATTTGGAACAATCTGAAGATTAGCTTACGGTCTGATACTGTCCAACTGACTTAATATACCAGCGGTTGCTACTAAAACTATTTCTATACCATTTCTATCTACTCAAGTTTACTACCTTACAAATTGTTTAGTAATGCAGTTAGCCATTTTTTATTATTTTGGGATTATTTACTTATCTATGTAATCTATCACTATTCAAAAAAGTGAGAGTCGTCTCGTTCATTCCGATAGTCTTATTTTTATCAGTCTCTATCATACTAATGTTAAAATGCGAAAGTTTGGATGGATGGATGTGTGTTAGAGTTTGTAACCTAAACGGCTCCATGGATCTCGATTAAATTTGGTATAGACGTAGACGATAATCTGGAAGAACACAAAGCCCTGCTTTTGTTTTTTTTTATTCCACGCAATCGGAATCACGGCCGAAAGCTAGTTTGTTACAAATGTCAATACCAAATTCGCATTAGCTACACCGTTGTAAATTCTGCTTACAATCCAACCCTGTCGGACACATCGCGTGTCAAGGAAAATTATGTCATCCTGTCGGTGACACGCGCGTCACGCTCATAATTTGTCAATTATGTCATTTGTGTCACAACCACGCCGTGTTTACGTTTGTCCGAGTTTATACTAAAACAGATTTATGGTTAAGACAATCATACTTCATACTAATATTATAAATGCGAAAGTTTAGATTGATGGATGTTTGCAAGAGTTTGTAGCCTAAACGGCTGAACGGATTTCTATGAAATTTGGCATAGACGTAGAGGATAGTCTGGAAGAATACAAAGGCTACTCAGTTTTGTTTTTTTAATTCCACGCGGACGGAGTCGCGGGTGAAAGCTAGTGTTTAATAATTCTGATTATTTAAATAATAAAATTGTTTTGTATGTAACTTGCTCAACCTGACTTTGCTTAGTTTTTATTAACAAAAATTGAGTTATGGTTCAAAGATATATCTACGATATGAAAACATCCGTTACTATATCTGTAATGTTTTATTAAACGATTAATAAATATTTTCCACGAGTTCCCACATCAGATCTCACTTAACTGTAAACAGTACTCGGAAGAAAAAACTATATCGGCCAATGAAATGCTTCGAAGAATCTAGGATCGACAGTTTTCTGACCTGTGTCTAGTTTTTCAGTTAAATTGCTTGATTGTATCAGTACTTTGTATCTCTTGTATCAGCCTTTATAGACGCCGCCATCTAACGGTTAAAAATACTAAGGATGCAATTCCACCTAGAGGAGTCTAAGTAATATATTGTTCGTGAGATACGGATTGTTTTAGCTCCCGATTTCGGCACAGTTGCATGCGCCATGTTCACGGGCTGATTGAATCCAATTGTGGTAAGAAACCCGTATCTTACGAAAATTATATTTCTAAAAACCACGACAGTTTAGAGTCTAAGTATGATTAAGTGTTACACTTCGAGTCGTTTAATACTTTTCTTAAGAGGTCCCGATCACGTAGTCGTCGGTTCTAATCCAGCCATTTGACTATCGAAAACCTTTTTGTAGAACTTAGAATGGTTGCTAAAAGTATACATTGTTTTTAGCGTTAAGAAAATTAGTACCGCGCTGTAGAATTGGCGCAACACTAGATTATTGGCATAAACGTCACATCTCTAACTGACAGCTGTCAATGTCATTACAAGGATGGATATATTCGCGCGCATTCCTGGCGGGACGGCTAGTTCAGTGTGGTTCAGTGTTTAAATAAATATAGCTAATAATAATTATAATAATTGTTTAAAACTAGTGATATATTAACATTTTAGGAAATCAAATATTGCCATTAAAATATGTAAACCAAACAACGCAATTAACTCATGGCGTTTTCTGTTCACACATTTCTCACCATTATCGAACATTTATTTTTTTCTTAACTTAATGACTTCCGTTGGAGGTACAACATGAGAAAGACTTCGCACGATAGGTGACAAATAATGATTATATACTAAAGAAAAATAACATTAAGAATGCCGGTAACGATAAACATGAGTAAATATAAAACTTATAATAAACTAGCCACCCGCCCCGACTTTGCACGAGTCCAATGCTGTGGAATAATGTGATAATAATGTTATGTTCATCAAATTTAAAACCTCTAAAATTATCAGTATTTCTCTACTATATCTAATCTAAACATGTAATAAAATTGGAATGTCTGTAATATCAGAAGAAAAATTCCAGATATCGGGAAGATGATGTATTTGCGTTGCTGATAACGAAAATCGCATTTAAAAAAATTCGTCTGTCTGTCTGTCTGCCCGCAAGCCGCGTTTGTTCCGGGTAATGTCCGAAACGGCTGGGCTAATTTCGACGGGACTTTCACTGAAGGATAGCTTACATAGATGGGCATATTATAGGATATTTTTTATCTTAATATTGTGTGGACAAAGTCGCGGGAAACAGCTAGTTTATAGTAAAGATGAAAGTAAAAATTAGCTATGACATTATAACAGATTTATTTAAATTACTGACATTTAACCACAATCTTTGCGAAAGGTTACAAAGTTGATAATGTACTCGAGTATTTTTATTTCTGATACATGATGCGCTATTAATTTTAGCTTAACCTTTTGTTATAAGTGCAGTTATTTACATCGACATTAATAATAAATTTAACGTTGTAAAAGTATTATTGATGGCCGCAAAAATACTTTGAACTTCCATAGGTAGTGCATATTTAAAAGGCTTGGAACTGTCAGCGTTTCATTTTTTATTTTCTAGTACAAGTATAGTAGATTAATTATTCCTTCAGTTGAAATTAAAGCAAAATTCAATTTCTATAGCATCCGCAAATAGCATTCATAAATAGGTAACGAAGGATTGAACTAAAGGCGAAAGTCTTTGAACAGGGAAAGTGCGACAATCAAATATAATATTTAAGCTTTTTATAATATATATATATATATTTTTAAATACACTTATCGTATAGAAAGGATTTAGAAATATATACCACCAAAAATCTTTGTATTCAAAGAATCGGAGGAACAAAGTGAAAGGACTAAGTAATACTTAAGCAAGTGTACGCACTAAGCACGGTGAGGCTTTATCTCGCTAATCGGATGTATGCAGGCTTCACTGACAACCTGTTTACTGGGGAAAGTAGGTTCGCTTCGCTACAGGATATAAATAGAGCTCTTAGGGTGGTGAAAAGAACTTTACTGTATTCCAAAAACAAAACACACGCGAAACAATTTTTTTATCCCTACTCCTGTTATTTATCTTACTAATATTATAAATGCGAAAGTTGAGATGGATGGATGGATGGATGGATGGATGTTTGTTAGCGTTTGTTGCCTAAACGTCTGAACGGATCTCCATGAAATTTGGCACAGGTTTAGAGCATAGTCTGGAGGAACATATAGGCTACTTTTTATCCCGGGATAAGTTACGGTTCCCGTGGGATTCATTAATTTAATTTTTTAATGTTTACTCGATCATTCTGCAACGGTTAAACATATCTTATTGAAATTTGGCACAGATGTAAAACAAAGTCTGGAGTGTACACTTGGATAAGCTTCATCCCCGAGAAATGTCCGGTTCCCGAGGGATACGTAGCTATTTGTTATTATATTTATATAGTTCGTATGTTTTCTAATACCACGCGGACGAAGTCGCGGGCAACAGCTCGTAGTTTAATATTTTCCCCAATATCTATGCTTCTTTTTAAGATATAAATGGTTGTATAGAATTATCCTGTTGTGTTATCCGAAGTTAAACCTTCCAAAGCGTACGAAAAAAAAGCCTACCAAAGCGTATACATTTCACGCACTCTGAATATAACCAGGCTCAGGGAAAACAGAATTATTCATTGTTAGCGCACTTCACAAAGGATAGAAATCTTTTATTAATATATGCATGTAGTCGCAGAAATTAATTCGCTACCCATTGAAAATTAACAGCAAATTCTCACTGTAATGAATTTCACTAACCAACCTTAATTATCGACTACCGGACTGTTTGCTTTAATGTTTCTGTTTACGAACTTATTGTTTTCTTTGTAACAGAAAAATGTTCTACATTTCGCTAATGCTGCAGTAATGCGTCGACCGAGAAAGGATTTGCAAGCCATTGTACGGGTACTTGCGACCTCCTTAGCGGACACAATTCAACTCGCATAGTTATGCCTTTGCCTATTCTTGCGTACAACACTAGCCTCTTCGAGAACGAAATAGGTTACTGAAATTTTAAATTGTATTTTCTTACTATTATCTTAAAACCGAATGTTTAGAACTATCGCACACACTTGTTTTGATTCCTATAAGCTTATATGGAGGTGCGTACACTACTCGATTTTTAATTGTGCAACTTAACAGTGGAATTGGCTGCGAAACAATTGACAATCGACAATCGTACAGTTGTGCGATAATTTAACCAAAGTTGTGCGCCCGCTCCTAGATGGATAGATGTCTGCTATGACGTATACCGGCACAACTAATCTCGTTGATATTTGGCATAGATGTTGTACTTAGTTTGGAAGAACACATAAGGTACTGATATTTTTCGTTCACTTCCAAGCGTGATTGTTAGTGCTATATTTCTTCCTATAAATCTTACCTTAATATACAAATACGAATGATTGGAAGATGGAATGGATTGATTCATACCTCCATTCCATTCATCAAAGTTACTGCGGAAAATAGATCGATTTTGTAATCTATCTTCTAGACTGTTCTAGAAGTCAGGAAATGGTCGTTAATGTAAGTTTTAGTAAATGAAAAAATGCATTCTTAATATTCGAACAAACTGAAGTGTCCTCCCAATCTTTAGCGCTTGTTAAACACGTAGTTAACAATTAACATCACATAGTATGTGTTGATATTGAGAGTATGTATGTCTAATAGTAATGTTTGCAACGCACCATTACTTATGCGCAATGCGGCATTCTCACACCGATGTATGTAATCATATTCTGCTTTCGATAGAGGAAATTTACCGATTGCTTAATCAGCACTAATGTACAACAGATTTTTTTCTGGATAGTTAAAGAATCTTCTAATATCTATAAATTACAATTTTGATAAGATAGAACTCTACTGGTAGAGATAGACCGAGAGTAGATTGCGTAAAAGGTGATATAATCAAGAAGGGAGTGATGACTGAGATGAAGATGATAGAGTTGTATGGAGGACAAAGACCTGTCGCGCCGACACTATGGGCGTAGGATAAGGTAAGGGAAATGATCCAACAGTGGGAGTAGTTTTAATAATACGCATGAGTGGAAGTAATCCCTCGCTTCAGTTATGCAGTGTGACACGTTTTATGAGACACGTTATATCCGGCGTTTATGTCGGTAAGTGTTGGTAGTGTCGGGGGATGTTACCTTTTAAGTTAATATCTCAATTGTCCGCCTCATCGACCGCTTGGTGATTTCCCAATTGAAATACGGAAGGCTGCGACCCCTTTATGACCCTTACGTAAATTGCAACTTCGTATATGTTAAATGTTACATTATTATTATTGTTATCGTATACCAGTGATACTGGTGCCCCGGTCAAGATTTTAGAGCATCCCCTTTTTTAAACACTTGGAGGGGGGGGGGGCGTTCACAGAGTTATATGAGACTTTGTGATTCACTGACTATTGGCGCCTACCTCTGTCCGTTGCCCTGGGCTGCCAAATGCTTATTACCCTAACGCCAACCCTTAATTGCCCTAGTAATAACAGTCAGATTTTTTTGAATATCCGTTATTACAAATGAATTGCTATTGCCTGAATTGGATAACTTTTTATCTTCCTCTATGAAAAAAAAAATAATACAACAGTATGCTTTTGTATATGAACATTTCGTCAATGGTGACCAAAGGTTACTTTTTTTTATCGACATGTACAGATTCTTGGTCCGTACTTTTTTTTGCACAGTTTATATCTTTTTCTCCATTATTTTTATTAATATTTTAGGTTATAATTACACTACTACTAAACACCAAAGGTTGGTGTATCCTATTTTTTTATATAACAACTAGCTGTTGCCATGCGGCTTCATCCGCATGAAATTATGAAAATTTTATTTTATTGTTTACATTTGTAAAATTATCAATAGCAAATGAGAAAATGACATGACATGACAAACCTCAGCAATCTTTCTTTGTTGATGTTGGCAGCAACTTATGGTCCCTTTTCTACATTGGTGTTTTCATCCAAAATATTTACCCCCTAAGTTTAATGGCGTGATATAAAGCCTAAAGCGTGACGAAAGTTTAGGGCATTTTATTAAAAAGAGAATTATTCAAAAACATGCTGTAATTGCTGACATCTTAGGCAACAAAGAAGTGTTTGTTTACGCTTTATTATAATAGTATAGAAGATAGTTGAATGTGTTTAATTAATAACGTACCGTGAATAGGTCAAAAGTCATCTTCGTGTGAATCGCTCTATTTAATTTAATTACACTAATAGCGAAGTATTCGCATGACTTCAGCATTGCGTGGGGCGCTACCTGAATCATCATTCAATTCTCTGTTACAATTTTATTTGTAACTTGTACTAAATTTATGTTTATAGAACTGGCTTACACTTGTCTTGAGAGTCTAAAAAAACACCAAAGGTGTTAGAGTCGCAATAAAATAGATATGCTATTTTTAATACCATCCTCAACGCTATTGCCATCCCTAAAATTAATAGTTATTATCAATAAGAAAATATTTTATTACACTTCCAGTTTTAATAAAAATAACAAAGGGTTAACGTAAATAGATGTTTGGAAATAAAGAAATCAAACTTGTTTTCTTAGACACGGCGCCACATTTATTTGCGTTTGTCGGTTAAGGTTGTCAACTATCAATAAACTAAGCTGGATAGCGATGATAAAACGACTAATGTCCACTCGTCCACTCTTGATTCGTCAACACTGAAAATGTGTCCACACGAAATCCTTATGAAAAGTCATTCAGTGACTTGTTTTACCGTTTTTATAAACCAGAGTATTTCAGCAGAAGATATAAAATTTGGCAACCCTAATGTCGGTGTAGAAGTTGTTTACATGTTTGTAGAAGTTTCAAGTTGGTTACAAATTGCGTTCTAGGGTTGGCATATCAAGGACAAGTACCGAACTTGCTATCTAGAGATTTATTGTTTTGCTGTTTCTTGGATTTATATTACGCTTTAACAAACAAGCTTAACGACTTTAGTTTAGAGTATACAACCCTTTGTTATTTTTGTTTTCTTTAGTGCTACTTTATTTCAAACCATTTAAAAAAAAATCTTTTCATTTCTTCATATCCGAGGAAGTTATCTTATGTATCTTGCCATTGCAAGAAGGTAAGTTGCTCATATATGTTTATTACCGAAAAATATTCAGTTCACTTGCATGTATCCTTATTTTAACTAAACCATCTAAGTATTCTATATACAATTTCAATCAATCAAAAGCGAGGAAATTTCCAAGAGTATAAAATTTGTGTTTATTTACATTAAATGCTCCGTAAAATCTCATTCGATGTCAGTAATCGTTTTCCTCGTAGGAGCTGACTTCATCGGCGATATCTTACTATCGAGTCAACTCCATAAATATCAATATGATGTAATTATATTCGTAAAATTTAAAAACATTTGTTTATTTTATTACTAGAATACATTTAGCAGTTTTGAGCAAATTGTTTTTATTATATTTTAAAATACTGCCTCGAGTGTTGTAAGTGAAACCTATTTGGTGTTTTGCAGTGTAAGACTGGCCGTATTTAAATAATGACATAAGTTAATTTAATTTGAGTTGTTCGAATGTAGAGAAAAAGAACATGTCTAGAATAGTATAAAAATAATATCTTGTTTTTATACACCGTTGTATTGATATTAATTTATATGAGAATAAATAACAATCTTTATTTATTTAATCATTTTTGTGTGCTGGCTAAACCAAATTCCTATCATCGAGTATTGCATGTATGATTTACTAGCTGTCTCCCGTGACTCCGTCAGCAAGATATTAGCGTGTGCACCTACAAAACTATCGCACAATTGTTCAGTCTCTCTTTGATTCCTATGAGCTTATATGAAGGTTCGCACACTACTGGATTTTTAGTTGTGCAGACAGTAGAATTTGCTGCGGAACAATCGATAGTAGCACAACAGTTATGCGATAGTAGTCAAAGGTGTGAGCCCGCTTTACACCGCGTTCTACCAGGCTGTTTTACTTCACTATCAGATTTCATCCAAGACGACACAGTTGTTCTGGAGATACTAATAACTGCTAAGATATCAATCTATCAATTAATAAAAAGTAAGACAACGCAACACCATTAAGTTGGAATCCATTGTAGTTTTAATTTGCATAGTTACAGCTGTATCTATTATTAAAAATTGCGGTGTCCAGAGCTTTAAATACACCGCATCATTTACATCGCGTCGCATTTGATATAAACAAGGATTTTATATAATAAAACAATGTACATTTGTGAGTACACAATTCTAGGTTTTTTAAGTAATGGTAAGTTTTATTTAAATTATTTACTAAAAATTTAAAGAAAGGTCACAGATGTCGCTAATTATGTTAACATGATGTAGGTTGACAATTTTCTATTGGATTGTTGACGAAATACATTTTGTACTTATCGCGTATTTCCATAGCTTCAAATGAAGTTCTGCTGTTCCGCTTCGCTTTTAATACTTTCTTGTGTATTCCTTGTGATAAAGAAAGGCAACATTTTTTGTAGGTTTTATCATTGTCTCCGTCCTGGTCTCTTACAATGTTATGTAACAAACAAGCTACATGTATAATCAATGTCGCATGTTTCGCGCTTGTTTCCAGTGGTTTATTAAAAATACGCCATTTGGTCGTTAGTATGTCAAAGGTGAAATCATTGGTTGCTCTCACTCTTAATAATATTTCATTGAAGATTCTCGTCTCTCTGTCCGTTTGCACAAATGGATAAGGGCGCAGTAAATATGTTTTTAACGGGAAAGCAGCACTTCCCAACAAAACATGCGGTAATGAGATATCGGAGCCAGGCAGCTTCTGACTTGAGGGTACATTAAATTTATTAGTAGCTAGCATCTTGTTTAATTTAGTTGCATCAAAATGAAATGGTGTACCGTCACTTTCAGATCCATTTCCTTCAATTTCTATAGCAGTAAATTTGTAATCAGCGTCAGAAATAGCATGGAGTACAAAAGGAACAACCTGTTTGCGTTTCTTTTTCCCAGTTTTAGATTTCAATATCTTCATGATGCGAAAATTCTTTGCACCTATTGCTCCTATGCAATTGGGGAATTTCCATTTCATGTAAAAGTCGTCAGTTATCTTTTTAAAACTATTTTCAGTTGGTTGTGGCATATGAAGATGCTTTAAAGCCATCCATATGGTGTGTAAGGTCTGGTAAATGGTTTTTCCAACGGTACCTGGAGTAAGGCGATACGTGACCGCCAGCGACTTGAACGATAGTCCATGTGCAAGGAATCTGAAACAAATGTTAAACAATTGTTAATATTATTACCCAATTACCATGAATCATTCTTGTTCAACATTCCATAAAAGGTACATATGTACACTTACCTTAAAGTGAGAAACAATTTTTCTGCATTAGTAATAACCATTTTGGATTTCATTTGCCAAGATAAATGCTCAATATGTTGTAGAATATAATCAAAAGTATTCACACTCACTCCTGTATATGTATGAAACTTATATGGATGCGTTCTGAAATTTTCATATAAATAACAAAGTGTACTAGTTAAATATCGTTCATTCGCTTCTTCTATTATTTTCATATCAAGAACGTCATCTCTGAGAATTATACTGCTGTCAAAACATAGGAGAGATAATTTAGACATTGCCATTTTTTTGAGCGCGTGATAGGTCTGCTCGGACTCTGTTGCTAGCGTCTACTGATTGAGTGTATCTGGGGGCATGCGTACTGCGCCGACGCGATACCCCACCTCCCCACCTCACCGCCATCCCGTCACCCTCCTCCCTAGCCTGGAATGAAGTTGCGACTTGCGGGAGAGGGAGCGGGCGCGTCCGTGAAATAACAAACAAAAATATATGTGAATGTTCATATTCATATTGGTCATCAGGCGTTTGCGTGATCGATCGAGTTCTAAACGGTTAAACAAGCACTGGATATTACTAAACGCTTAAAGTCTAGCTCACACAATAATACGGGATCCACATCCAGTCCCCAGTTATCTTTAGGATGTCATAAAGAGCTCGTTACCATAGAAAATTGTCTACGGGAGAAAAATATACACATGATGTTATAGAGTAAAACTTGAGAATCCGACGCCTGCCTATTGACTTGATCAAGAATGCGTGATCTCAAACCGGTGTATGTCTATGATGAGGTTAGGAGACTGGGGAGAAACCAGAAAAGGCTTCATTTCCCCTGCCTTATCCTACTCTCGTTGGGTCGGCGCACCGGGTTTTCGTCCTCCTAATAACTCTATCATCCGTCATCTCAGTCATCAGTCCCTTCTTGATCATGTCACCTTTCACGCAATCCATCTATCTCTTTCTAGGTCTACCTCTAAAACTTGAAAAGGCTTGACAGCTTAAAATCCGAAAAATATATTACAATGTTTTTTTTATTTTTCATTGTTTAATTTACTAACATACGCAGATATATTTGGACTAGAGTGACCGATATTCAAGCGGTCGCTGGTGATGTAACGGCGTACGCAAATAAATAAAACTATCGAGACGGAAGACTAATTTTACGAGCATCCTAACCCAAATCGAATCGTAAAGGTTTGATTTTATGTTCTTTCATAGAACATTGATTAATATATATTCTATGGAATAACTCCCACATTAAATTATAGCTTTATTACTTGAACAATAAAGTGAAAGTAAACAAAAATGTTTTATACCCAAGTTTATGTTTATTAAATAAACTAAGTAAACCTTTACGTTCATTCATTCAAAAGACCGTAGGTCTAGAGATTATTTATTTACATAATTAAACGAAAAAGTTACTTCAAAAACTGGCTATGTAACGGATACAATTCTTAAAAATTAAAAAGCGAGATTTAACGTTTGAAATTCTACTCCGCATTTCCAATCCCCTATTTAAACCTTTTAAAACAGAAACGTTTTATTCTCTGCTTAAATTGAAAAGCTTTAATAAATACTTTTAAAATTTCATTTAGGAAAAGAATTGCTATGACCTTTTTATTAAAAAAAATGAATAAACGTGTTGTGTTAATTATACTCTCACAACAACAATAGTAGTGTTTGTCTGAACATTATAATCTTTTTATGTGTTGTACACGTGTGTACACGTTATTTATTATGTGTTTTGACAGATCCATCTCCCTTCGCTTTCCTTTAGACATGACAGCTCAATCTTCATTATTGTTCTAACAAATTAAGGCCAGAGAAAGTGTTCTATTAAGACATGGTTTATGATTAGGGTTGTCACCTGTATGGCATGACAGTGCCGAGTCATTGGACTTTTTTCATCGTCCGCCAATAAGATGACTCCTAGCTAAGTGATCACTGATCGTAGTTTATTAGGATTTTGTTATGTTTTTTAAGCTAGCGCTTGACTAGAAAGAGAGTGATGATGCAGTCGAAAGATGGTACTTAATAAGTAGCTATTTACTCTTCTTTTTCCCCACGTCATGTGGACGGAATAACTGACGCCGGCAACTTGTTTCAATCCCTTGCCGTACGCATAAGGAACGATGATTCAAACTTTTTCGTCTGAACTCGCGGTGCATCAACTACAAAATGATGGAATCCAGCGGTATGCATGAACGTCCGATGGTAAAATGGTGATAGTGGAATTATATCGTGCAGTTCTTGTGCACACTCTCCAATCTGTAGCCTGTAAATATTAGGGGCCAGTTTAGGGTATGTTTTCTGTAAGTTGGCAGCCCTGTTTGTTATTGTCCGTTATTCGATTGCTCTTGTATCCGATTAAAGTATTAAGTACAGATATTAGATATGTCTCAAGTTTTATAACAATTGACAAGTTAATTTAACAAATTGTTTAATTTTGATAGTGTTTTGTTTTTTGGCGTTTTTTTTTTAATTTGTATTTCTTTCATTGTACTTAATTTTATTAATTTTTTTACAGGTACTTAACATGGAAGTAGAGAATCGGCACAGGACCCGTGGTAATACAGCTTTCTACTTAAGTGTTTGAACACAAAAGCATTTCGCCCACATATTTGGGTATGCAGCGATACTTAAATGGTATAAGTTACTTTTTTATGCTTCCAAGTTACATACCCAAAATTTGTCGGCCCACTTTTAATTTCTTTAACGATTTTTAAACGAAGGTTAAAAAGTTTACTTTTAAAATGAAAGTTAATTTTATACATCGAAACTATGTTAAAACAATCAGTTTTTGTTGTTTAAAAGGTACAAATAAGAGCGGGTGCACAACTTTGGCTAAAAAATCGCACAACTGTTGTGCGATTGTCGATTGTTTCGCAGCCAATTCAACTGTTTAGTTGCTCAAGTAAAACTCGAGTAGTGTGCGCACTTCTATATAAGCCCACAAAATCAAATCGTGACTAAACAGTTGTGCGATAATATAGTTTTTCCACTCTTTCTTACCTTTTCTAACTTTAAAATAGCCTTATATTGAGGGAAAGATTTTTAAAAAATTTACTTATGTTCGTTGCCGAATATAATTTAGCGCAGAGCTTAAGAAAGGTCATTCACTGAGGTCACGACCCACGAAATAAAAGAAAAGATGAGGATAATACACCTATTGTATTCTTACGGGCTTGAAAAATTAATTTTTATTTTTTGAAACCACGCAACGGGAAAATAGGTCGTGGATAAAAAGTTTTAATTAACAAGCGTACTCCGGTACATATTTGATGAAAAATGTAAAGTTGAGTAACATTCATTAGTAGTTACAAGTGTTTGAAATGGAATATAATAGTGTAGGTTCACACTGGCGAAACAGTTGTACAAAATATTGTATGATGTTTCAGCAATGGAAATGATCAGCAAAAATATTTACTTACTTCGTGGCGTAGGATGTCAGCAATCACAGCATATTTTTGAATAATTCCTTCTTTAATAAAAAGCCCTACACTTATGACACGCTTTAGGCTAAAAATTTTCACGCTATTAAACTTAGAGGGTAATTAAATTTAATAAAAACCTTCATGTGGGAAAGGGACCATAAACTAGAAACTGCCAACATTAAGCTTATTATGGTATTATGGTAACGGTAATTTTGACATTTGCAATCAAGTATAAGACAAAAGTAAACAAAAAAAAAAGTTTTTATAATTTGCGGATGAAGCCGCACGGGAACAGCTAGTTATAAATATTTATCAAAATTTGATATATGGTAATTGGTTATCGATACACAATAAATTCTGAAATTAAGCAAAGCAAGCTTTCCTTTTGTTTTTGCTCGAGAGCGTTATAGAGCTTCAACAACCTTTGACCTGATTAGAGTGGTTTTATGCCCCAGTCGACAGTATTGATCTTTGAGATTCCCTTCCTATAGATAATTTCAACATCTCTATTTTTTTCTCTTTACCAATCAAGACAGACACTGACGTTCTTATCTTTGACCAAGGATATCATCGTTCTAATTATTACTTAAATATTATATTATTACTTATATTATATCTAAGTACTATTTTTTGATCTTTCTTTAATGGGGAATATAACATAAAAATTCTCAAATATTCTTATCATTTTTCCTTAAAATTCCGTACAATATAGTACTTCTAATCGTTTTTGGAAACGGAAATTGTACTACGCGTTGTTGAATTAATTAAACATATTAGTCAATCGAGATTGACGCATGCAATTAACATTCTAATAAAAAAAATATTTTTTTCTCTTACGTACAATGTCAAGGTTGTCATGATGTGTATATAACAATGGAGTTAGGTAACCATGCATAAATAATTATCAAATAGAGCCAAGAACTACGGCTTACTTTAATGCAAATGTAACCTTTTTTCAATTTTACTTGTTCTAATTTAATTTCTAGAACCTTTAGGGCCTGGCCAGTGGCAAATAGAGGTTCAGATAGCTTAAAAATGACGTGACTCAGATATGGTAGCAAAATCGGATATGTCTATCATATATTTTACACGTTGTATTGTCATCAGACAATTTACAATTTGGTGGGACAGGCCCTTAATATCCCGTCTTTTTTATTTTTAGAATTTGATGCAAGTTTTAGTACTGTTAAAATAAACGAGTTTTTCAGCGGAATTTACATTAACATATATATCTCAGTTATTTCGCGGAATATAAAACTATTTATAATCACGATATCAACAAACTGTACTGTACAACTAAATTCAGCTTTGATCTATTTCAGTATGCTATTGAAATTTTACACTCAAGTGTTTTGAATTAACGTTAATTGCGTACTCCAACCCTTCCGGTACATTAGGCGTAACTATTTTAGACAACGTAGCTTAGAATAACACAACTTATAAAGCAAACTCATCTTAACTTTGATTTCAGTTATATTAAATTATTTATAATATTAGAATAGAAGTTTGAATTTTCATCAATATCAAAAGTCTAGCTACGAGTATTACCGTGCGGCTTCATCCGCATGACATTATGATTTTTTTTTATTGTTGTTTACATTTGTCTAATTATCAATAGCAAATGACAAAATGACATGATTTGATGACATACCATGGCAACCCTGCTTCCTTGATGTTGGCAGCAGCTTATGGTATCTTTCCCACATCAGGGTTTTAATCCAATTTATTTAAAAAAAGTGAACAGCCTATGTGTTCTTCCAGACTATCCCTACGCTTATGTCAAATTTCATCGAGATCCGTTCAGTCGTTTATGCTACAAACTCTAACACACATCCATCCATCTAAACTTTCGCATTTATAATATTAATGAAGTAAGGAGTTTTTGTGATAATTAATGAACAGTTTTTTTTATGAATGCTCGTGAATTGCTCGTAGTTTTATAACAACTCTGTCTTGATATTCAATTGAACAGGTGGCTTGTATATTAATTCACAGGATGTATGTGTAATGTTGAATTAGCATAGAGTTACTCTACATCCTGACCTGGATATACAACGTCGTTTGACCTAAACAGAAGAATGGCCTTGTTTTACTATTATATATTATATATGTTGTCTGAATCTGCACTCATTTCTTACTCTGTCAAATCTCATTTTTGTTCCTTTAAATTATTTAGCTGGTTAAGAGTGAGCGAACACCTTGGACTAAGCAATCGCACTATTGTGCGATTGTAGATTGTTTCGCAGCCAATTCAACTTTTTAGCACAACTAAAAATCAAGTGTGCACCTCCATATATCATAGGAATCAAAGCAAGACTAAACAGTTGTGCGATAATTAAATCAAAGATGCCTCAAACATTTTAAGAAATTCTCTATCAAGTGGCTCTGTTATTTTTATAAAAGTTTTACCATTAAGGTATATTCGACTAGTATTCACAAAAGACAGTATTTCAAAGAACTTTATTATAGTAGGTTAGTATGTGGAACTAGCATTCTATGTGAACTAGTTGGACCACAGTTTTCATTGTGCTTTACATCCCTGTACGTCTGACCTGACCCAATTACACAGTTCCCTTATAGATGACGAAGGAAATCAAATAATTCTGCAATCGTGGGTTTACATTGTCGAAAGACATGGTCATCTTTCTCTTTGACTTTCATTCTATAGAGATAATTATTTGATGCAAAAATTTCATCAGTAAAACCCAATGATGTTCCTTCACAGTAATAAATTACTTAGTATATATTTAAATTGTTTGTCGATTAAATTCTGTTATACATAAATTATGAAGTAATATTAATTAATTAACATGTTATCCTGCTAATAGAATTACACGCATTCAAGTGAAAATATTTATGGTATACTAGCTTTCGCCCGCGACTCCGTCAGTGTAGAATAAAAAAAAACAAAAGTGAGTAGCCTATATGTTCTTCCAGACTATCCTCTACATCTATACCAAATTTCATCGAAAACCGTTCAGCCGTTTAGGCTACAAACTCTAACAAACATCCATCCATCTATCTAAACTTTCGCATTTATAATATTAGTATGATATATGTTAATCTAAAAGATGTATGGATAGACAACGTGGAGCCTTTATCTATTGTACTTTTAGTGTGTACTTTTTGACACTTTCCATGCTTATTCGATACTAGATGTTCCCGTGCGACTTCATCCGCATCAAATTATGAAAATCTTCTTTTATTGTTTACATTTGTCAAATTATCAATTGCAAATGTCAAAATGACATGACATGATGACAACCTTGCTTCCTTGATGTTGGTAACTAATGGTCTCTTTCCCACATTAGGGTTTTTATCCAAAATATTTACCCCCTAAGTTTAATGGCGTTAAAATATATAGTCTTAAGCGTGACGCAAGTGTAGAGCTTTTTATTAAAAAAAGAATTATTCAAAAATATGCTGTAATTGTTGACATCTTAAGCAACAAAAAAGTAAAAAAGTGTGTGTTTACGCTTCATTATAATAAGTATAGATTTTTGAAAGATAACCATATGAGACTGCGGCTATGATGGTTTTAAGGTTTTTAAAAGTTGTATAATAAATTGAGTTTAGGTCTTACATAATGTAATTGCTATCAATTTATAATCTGGATTCTTATGCATTATTGAAGACCGAATAAAAAATACTGTACAAATATCTTTAGTACACCTGTCTTAACACAATTCCGTAGATATTAAGGAACGAAGATTTGTCACAGTCAACCTACAATCGGTTTTAAGGTCGGCAGAACTAGAATGCACCGGATCGATAGCATCGTGAAAGTTTCTGCACCGGCGTTGTCGGCGCAGGCGTTAAGCCAATGCACATCTCAACTTAATACTAAGTACACACCTTCATACAGTGTTCATACAATTATAAAGTTATACGTGGATACTTCAGAAATGATTTTTAAACTATGCTTGCAGTTTAAATGTTTACGATGAATTGTTTTAGTAAGTTTTTTTTTATTAAATGTTCCACGATCTTAACCAATATCATTCGGTGGTGGTTACTTTTTTCGTTTTTAATTGTTTCTATAACAAAGAATTTATAACCCTTTATTTATACTATATCTGGGTCACATTAAGAGAAGTTGTCTGACTGTAAGTGTCAACTGCATTTCGAAACCGCAAAAAGCTGTCTTTCGACCTAGACGTTTGACCCAGAAAATTGTAAAGCTATTGAAAATGCGACATGTCCTTTTAAAGACTTTACTGAATTTCTCTTTGGAGTGCTATAATGTCCATTATATTAACGTAATCGAGAATACGAAACAGTAAACTGCCACAGTTTTAAGTTGCTAAAAGGAGTTCTTTAGCATATTTTAATAATAAGGAATCTACAATTAACCATTTAAATAACTATTAGTTTGCAGCAAGTTTTAATGTATTTTACAATTTCTAATTTATAGGTTAGGAAATATAAAAACAATACAATTAAGTAAATACCATAGTTCAAGCTAAAATATTCCCTTGACCTAGACCGCGAAAGTATTGCGTGCTATTTATTACCAAGCCGCGCTGTGAAACATGATTACGATCTTGTTAACTCCTGGTAAAACCATACTAAATTAGACGCCTGCGAAAATGTAACGAGCAATTGTACGCTCGGGTGGAAATATTCTATTTACGCAGGCGGTAAAATATAATCATAACTCCGAATAGTGAGGTTAGATTTTGAATGTAACTTAAATAATTTTTTAACCAAACTTCGTTGAGATTTATAATTACTTATAAGTTGATTTTCTAGTTTTAAAAGGCTTTTTAATAATATATAAATCTTACGGTTATACGTAATTCTTATTCACCTGTACCCGGCTGTGCGTGCGTCACCGGATACCGTCCACTGACAGTCTATACTCATGGGACGTAATACTAAACTGCGCAACGGCAGCCGAACCGTGTCTTGATCTATGGTTTTATAACGTAATCTATATTTGGAACTAAGTATACTCTAGTTGGAATATATCCCCAAATAAATCTGTAATCATTATAATAACACCATATAGAAACTTATTTTCAGAATAAGAACCGTTAAAATAATCAATAGAAAAATACTTCACATATCGGCTTATATAAAGGTAATATTTTTCTTACTTCATGAGAAAACTTCGTATCGACTCAAACGGCGTTCCTGCAGCTATTCCGAACATCCGTTCTGATATTTTTATTGGCAAGCAGCCATCTATCGTAATAAACCTAAATAAATTGCATTTTCTTTAAGAAAAGTAATATATTTTAATGTAATTTTAATTATTAATACTTGGAATTTTTTATTCTCGATCGATAACGTAGAAACGTAAACTTTTATTATCTGTATTCTGGTATCTAAATAAAATTTTCTTAATTAAGAGAAAAAGACAACATTTGTTTAGTCTACTGACCCTTCTTCGGCTGCTGGTAGTGGTATTAAATTGTAACCCCAAATAATGAATTATGCGTACAAATGTAGCCATTGCTGTAATTGTTCATAGTGTTAATTATATCCTGTTAACATGAAACTGATTCCAGTTCCCGCGGGTTAAATGCCCAATTGACGCTTTGGCGTATTTATCCAATTGTACAATTTTTCCCTTGAACCGCTTTGACTCTACGTATTTATCATTATTAGGGCTGTCAAAAGTTTAAATTATCGATAAAAGTTTTACAGTATTTTTTTTAATCCGTTACCTTTAATCACGCAAAAAGTCATATATGGAAATACTTAATCTTCTCTGCTTTCTGGACTTTCATTTAATATTTAGTAATTCGTAACTGCGCAATTTTAATGAAGATTATTTTACTATAAAATTGGTTAAGTATGATACAAAAATTTGTCCCCGGGATGGTGGCAACCCTTGATAATAGTAAACAATTGCAGTGTCGTAGGCAGGCACGAGGACGAACCCAAATCTTTTTAAATAAGCATTTATATTGAGATTGATTTTACAATTTGTTGTATTTAATTGTTACGTTAATAAAAATTCTTTTAATAAACAGTATACAAAATGTTAATACAAAACAACTGCAATATTCGTAGGCAGTACTCCAAAAAGGTTTCTGCCGATTCTAATTATTTGTTAACTCTTCAGATTTCATCTTTACATTTTCACTACATTTAGATAATTAAAACTGATTATTTTGAGCCGAGTCATTAGTCTTTCGAGCTTCTCAGAGTTTTTGTTGCCTTCTCTGTTTTATATTCGTATTGTTCACGGTGCTTGGTTTTAGCGTCAGGTCTATCTTGATATGTTTTAATGGCTATTATCAGATTCTATCGTTTCGTTAACATTATACAGGTTTTCATTGTTATTCACATTTCGATTTAATCGATTTTTTATTTCATTAAAATTATCATGTTTTAGTACGTTTCTTGTCTCTTTATGATTTAAAAATCAATGATGGTTGTTTGTTAGAGTTTGTAGCCTAAACTGCTGAACGGACCTCGAAGAAATTTAGCATAGATGTAGAGGATAGTCTGGAAGAGCACATAAGCTTGCTGTTGTTTTTTTTAATTCTACGCATAGTATGCCGCAGACGAAAGCTAGTGTAACATAAATTATTACTAATGGTATTTATTTTATTCATACATTAACTTGCCCTTATCTCTTATGGAGGGTCGGCACAGTATGTGCTGCTCTTCCATACATTTCTATCAGCTGTCATATCTGAATCCACTCCTTTATGAATATCTTATTTCACAAGAGGTTATGTTAATGGAATTTATGTTATTCATTCTCGTAAAATGTAATAAGTCTAGACATGTGAGTAAATAAAAGTGTGCATTAAAGCTGGGTACTCAAATTGAATGAGTTCCTCTCGGGAGAGCTCAGGAGTGTCTCTCCATCCGCACTGCAGTGTTGGCGTGAACACTTACAACAATCTTAAGGCGTTCACGTTCCTGCATTGGATCTAGGCCAATTTTATTACATTTTGTACGTACCTATAGACTCATTTTATTGCCTTTCAATGTACATTGTAGTTAAATTCTGCATTGCTTTTGTATATTGCGGCTTATCAAATTGTTTTATGCTGGTAATAGTAGATTCGATTGAATCATTAATCATTAGTTTTAAGAAGAACATTAGTACCGTGCTGTAGAATTGGTGCAACACTAGATTATCGGCATAAACGTCACGTCCCTAGCTGACAGCTGTCAATGTCATTAGAGGGATGGATATTCGCACGCTTTCCTGACGAGTGACGAGATCTCTAGTGCAGTGTTAAAATTAATATCGCTAGTTACAATTATATTAATTGTTTAAAATTAGGTACGAAATATTTAAAGCATTACATTTTAGTCCTTTTACTATCAATTGCATAAGTGCTTTTAACACTTTTGTGATTATGATGTAAAGTGTATAAAATAAAATGAGTTATTGATGTAAAGAACTTTAGTATTAAGAAAAATAAATTATGGCGTTATTACCCCTATCTTAGTGCAGGCTTTGAGTCCCTTAGTGGTGACGTATAGTGAAATGATGATAATGATGGTGATGAGGAAGTAAAATTTAATGCACTACCAGATTCATTATCAACATGCCCTTATCCCTTATGGAGGGTCGGTATAGTAAATGCACTGCCAGGTTGAAATTTAAAATTGAGTTTATATCCAAAACTTTACTATTTTAGGATCTGGCACTATTTTTTGCGGCCGGACGCCTGCCTATCGCCAACCCTACTTGGGATTTCATTAGAAAGAGATGGATGGATTGCGGGAAAGGCGACATGATCAAAAAGGGAGTGATGACAGATCACGTATGACAGAGTTATTTGGAGGACAAAAACCTGTTGTGCCGACCTTACGGGAGTAGGAAAAGGAGGATAAATGATGATCCAAAACTTATCTCGTCAGAATTTAAATAAGAAAGATATGTGTCTGACACTATAAATGTGAAGTTACAATAATCGTAGCAATAGACAAATGAATCTGACAACGTCCTACATTTCCTTTGATTAAATAGGGTCTTCTCCGTAATACGCCTACCCTCGTATTTGTCACGTTTGTGACACTTCTGCAGTTGACACCATTTATTACATCGCTAGACATTTTCTACTGCCACAATTTTATTTAATCTGGACTGGAATTTTCTTCGCGAAATAATAATGACATTCTACAATTTTTATCTGAATTATTTATACTGGCTGGCTAACCGATTTCGAAGAGTAAAGTGTTATTCTTCCCTCTAATGTTCACACATACTTATAGTTCATGAAATAAATATTTCTACCGATATTTCCATTACCAGAAGTTTCTATTTAAGATGTTTCTTTTGATAAATTGACTAAATTGGAGCAGATCAGAAGATACTCACGACTAAAACTGGGTGAATCGTTTTCCAACACGAACGGAACGGTCTTTGTCTGTGGTAACTGTTAATGCTGCCGGTACCATCAATTGATACCTTGAACTTACAAAGAATAGAGATGTACGGAAATTTGATTTAGAAATTGATTAGTATCGATAATAACAATAACCGTGAAATTTTCACTTCAAGAACGCGTATTAAAACATTGTTATTACGCTATTTATTGTTTATTTTATTTATTGTTTTTATTATATATTGTTTATTCAGTAGGAATGATGACAAAATAAATATTACCTTAATAACCATCATTTGAAACTAGCTTTCTCCCGCGACTCCGTCCACGTAGAATTAATAAAAACAAAAGTGAGTAGCCACATAGGTATCCACTACATCTGCATTTATACCAAATTTCATCGAAATTCGTTCACCCGTTTAGGTTACAAACTCTGACAAACATCCATCTAAACTTTCGCATTTATAATATTAGTAAGATAGTAAAATATATTAGTAAGGAATCATACTTATATGTCAACAGATATTTTCACAATTACTGGTATGCCATGAAATGTTGAATATTATCGATAATATTTGAAATAAATAAAGCACAACCCTATTGTTAACCATAGCATATGGTCTTCTAATTTAGCTATTCATAACAACTCCCTATTGCTATTAATTGATCAATACAAGATGTATGAAGCTATTTAGGTTAATAAAATTTGCTTGGAATGTAATTTGCCTCATAGAAGGTGTTGAGGTCAATAAATAACTTAACAAGAATCTAAAAGATTTAGTGTGCTCAAGTTCCGACTTGGGGTGTACTTAAGTGTAGATGTATTTAGAGAAATCTACACTAAGGAACTGCTTAAGTTAGTAATCATAGAATGTGTAACTGACTATTAATATTATTTAAAACATACGAGACATTTTATCGTCTACTAGTTATTTTATGTCTACTAATGGTAACAATGTCACATTACTATGTCTGTATGTGCAGTAAGTGGTAGATTTCACGTAAATGATGTGAAATTCCAATTTAAAATGTTAGTAGTCTTGTTTACATCGGATACACGATCTGTCCAAGTTTCTACAGCGCCTCGGGGTTTGACGCCTTAAAGACATACAGCTTTACAAATAAATGCCGAAAGTTAAACTTAGGAATAAACTGAGTATAAGCAAAAATTGTCACAAACACGCACTGCTAGTAAGTAAGATGTAACTATAACTAACGAGGATTTCAACTACTGATTTCGCTAGCATGTCAACCCAAAGTCTTGGTCTCCGACGGTCGTCCGACGGTCTTGATCACCAACGTCTCCTTACCTGATCAGTCTTCTGCCAATCACCAGTGGTAACTAGGCCGCTACAAGTTAAACTTGGTAAAAATCAAAATCAAACAATGGAATATAATGAGCATGAAAAGGGATATAACTTTTTATGCAAGTATACAATTTATTAAAGCTTTTTGTACTCGATCGTGTTAAAGTAAATTCACGACCAATATCTAAGTAATAAGCAAAACGTGACTTAGTTCTGTTTAATAATAGCCACCATGTCTAGATGACAAAGCATTTCTAAATCGAGGCTCAGTTGTCAATGGACTTAGTTTCTTTTCTTTAATTCCATTTCAAATCTATTTCTTATTAGAGTATATATTAGTTTAAATTTTCAATTACATTTTCATTCACGAGCCTATCTAGTCTACATTTGATACACTTGATCGTTTTAATTCGAATCTCAAAGGGTCTGGTTTGCTTCAGAATTGATTTCATGGCCTTTCTTTTGATGGTAACGGAATCTCGACTTTCATTTTTAAGTTGCAATGTTTTAAGCGGCCCTCACTAGATTACCTGTCAATTTGATCTTCGCTCACGATGAGTTACAGCAGTTCTCTGCCCTCACTTTCTAACGCTGATCTTTTCATCTAATAGTACTCATTATATTTTCCTTGTCGACAATACATTCAATTTGTAACTATAATAAGATTAACAACATTGAATAAGAAGTTTTGATATCTTTAGAGAGTAATTACGTCATTAAGGGCCTGTCCCACCACTGATAAAAGTTTAGATAGCTTAAATCATTTTTAAGCTATCTAAACGTCGTCACTGTTAGATGAGGTAATAAAATCCGATATTCCATCACATGTTTTACACGTTGGATTGTTATCAGAAAATTTACAATTTGGTGGGACAGGCCCAGAAATGGTTACTTTGTCATATTTGGGGCATTATGTTAAATTCTTATACTGTTTAAATTAGTCATCGTTTAATATTTTAAAAAACTACGTTGGCTTTTAAACAAGTTTTTACAGTGGCCACTGAAGCGTTGTTTATTAGATTAGCTTTCTGAAAAAATACAACTTTGTAATAATATTTTTCTTTCATTGGCTTTTTTAACCTTGAAAGAAATTTATCGTCGTCTAAAGACTTTGATGTACTGGGTTTCAAATAAGATAAAGATTTCATCTATACTAATACTATAAAGAGGAAAGATTTGTATATATTGAAATAACTAAAAAACTACTGGACCGATTTAAATAAAATCTTTCACCAATAAACAGCTACGTTATAACTGACTAACATAGGATATGTTTTTTAATAGCGCAAACAAAGTCGCGGCCAACAGCTATTACCAGATAAAGGTCAGCCATTTCACTAGGTACAACTCTGTTCTGCGTCAGAAAGTTTTGTCCCCGTAATAGTTTCCCTATGAACTCTTAGTTTAACTTCATATTAAATTATACTGTCAATAGTTTATTAGAACAATGTTAATTGTAAGTTTCCACGTGAAGTGGTACAGGTGAGCGCCGCACGCGCACGATCAGTCCCGCCATGGCGGTTTGGTGCGGCGCGCGCGTGCGTCCGCTAGATAGACGTGTCTACTCCATTACTCTAGTGGTGCGTTGTTATATCATTGGTTGTTTATCTAAATAAATTAAATAATGTAAACATACTATAATAATCAGCTTATTTCAAATAAGAGATAGTTCTTTTTTAAAAGATTAGATTAAGTTTTTAATAGTTCAAGGGAATTCGATAGTTTGTGTTGTGTTTTACCAATTTTAGTGATAAAATGCATATTATAGTGAAGATTGGAAAAAGGAAATCGAAAGTGATTAAGGAATTACTTTGTAATTTTTTATAAATATAAGTGCAAACAATATGTTTATATTTGCGATATTCTTATCTTCTTTCGAAGATTTTATTTTACTAAATTTATGAAAACCATTAAACCGATTTCCCCATTTTACTTGGTCAATAAGATGTATATCTGATATCTATAATACTCATAAAAGACACAACGTTCAGGTCAATAATTCCTGAAAGTCGATTACAATTCGTATTAAAATAACATACGGAAAAAATCCTGTGTTGCCAACTCTACAGATTTATTGTATCTAATTACACGAAATGATTCCAATCCGAACATAAATGTAAGTACGTGATTCATTATATTTGCGAATTAGTGAACCGTGAGACAGCTTGTTTTTGCAGATTTTTTTATTTCAAAGTAAAGCTTAATTTATTGAAGCGTAACTTAAAAAAAATTGATTAACGCGTGTTTTGAAGCTATTAGTTTTGTTGCGTTTACACATTACGAGATAGTAAAAAGACGCTATATTTATAGAATAAGCGATAAAGTAGGCTGTATTATTGCGAAGTTATGAGTTTTGTAAATGAAGATAATTGCGAAGACGTATTTAAATTACTATTTGTTTGAAACGCAAGTTTTAAAGACAACATTTTAAACATTTATAGAATTAACTAGTTTTCGCCCGCGACTCCGTCCGCGTGAATTTAATAAAAAACGAAAGTGAGTAGTCTATGTGTTCTTCCAGACTATCCTCTACATCTACACCATATTTCATCAAAATCCGTTCAGCCGTTTAGGCTACAAACTCTAACAAACATCCATCCATCCATGCATCTAAACTTTCACATTTAAAAATTATTATTAAACTATTAAGTATGATTACTATGCATCTAACATTTTTAATTTCAAGACATTTTCATGTTTAGTTCATAGATTAAAAAAACCTACTCGTAATTATGATTGATGTCTGGAAATGGCATTTAATCATTTTTGTTTAGGTCCTTTTGATGCAGTATTTTTCAGTAAAGCAACAGTATTATTGGTTTATTTCAATGTTATCAAATCTCAGTGATCAAGTAAAGTATGTCGATACAAATTAAACCTCCCGACGTTGCCTACATACCTCAATGAACGATTGGTTCCAACAAATTGTCGGATAGTGACAGAGTTATCTTTGTACAATCGATTGGCTGAGCCTCGTACCAACTAACTGTTTATCTTCAATCTATTATTTCTGCTTTCTATGAAATCTATACGACTGTCATTTTTTTTTAATTCTGTTGTCTTGAGGAATCCTAGTCCTGTATTACAATTCAAATAGCAATCGATATAAATTGTATACGTAATTAAAACTCTCCGTACCTCCGTTCTTTTGGTTAATATTGTTTTTGGGATATATTAAATCGATACTATGAGATATAAATGAATTAATAATTAAAATAGCTAGTCTTAACGAAGGAATATTAGTAAGCATCGAGTATAATCCATTGCACTGACCTTGTGCTGTCATTTAGAGGAAGGGGACGCCGGGTCACGTTGGACCTCAGGTGTGCATCCTGCATTATCCAGTTCCGCTTTGTACGTACATAATGGAACTTTAGCCCGCGACTCTGTCCCCGTGGAATTAAAAAACAAAAGCGATTAGCCTATGTGTTCTTCCTGACTGTCCTCTACATTTATGCCTAATTTCATCAAAATCCTTTCAGCAGTTTTGGCTACAAACTCTAACATCTAAATTTTATGATTTACAATATTAGTAAACTTCTTTAATATATTTATTACTTACTTTCGTAAGATGTTTTCAATTAAGTTGATGAATTTATCTAATTGAAAATATAAGTTATAATTCTGGTATACTATATACCAGAATTGTACAACGTAAATAAATAAGCTAGTTACTGCAAATATTTTACTGAATGAAAATAAATCTTTTTAAAACTTTTAACAGTATTAGTTTTTGCAAGAAAAATCTATTTCTCTGCAATACAAGATATTCGCTTAAGAGATTGTATTTAATACCGTAGCCTAGTTTCAGAGCTGTTATGCTCAAAGTTATTCGGTTTTATCTTTTTTTACAACTTAACTCGTTTAAAGTATAAGTTTTTAATTTCCTTTCAAAAATTTGCTTCTGACCTAATTCTTTGAAAAAGTTAAAATATACTATAGGGCTGCTTTATTGCGATATCTTTCGATATTTCTCTTGAATATTCTTGTTTGATACGAATGGTTTAGGATGACAAATTGTCACAAGTAGGGGGCGTTGCCAAGATCCAGGAGTAACTTAAGAGCCCACCTATGATTGAACTATCGCACAACTGTTGTGCGATTGTCGATTGTTTTTCAGCCAACTATATAATTGCACAACTAACAATCGAGTAGTAATAGGAATCACAGTGACACTAAATAGTTGTGCGATAGTTTAGTCAAATGACAAATTAGCGTTTTATTTGCTACTCGAACGCGTTTTCATTACTTTTAAATCATGATATAGGTGGACTTTTATTTATAACGTTTTAAAAAGGACGCGTACAAAGGATTTATTTTTTAATATGTTTAATGCTTATTACTATAAAGTGGTAGCAATACTTTGTAACTTAACTAAAGAGTTCCTAAGTGACGTCGTTAGCGACGTTAGATGAGGATATTTCAGAGAGTTTCATGAATATTTTAACTTTGTTGAGAACTTGCAACTTTGATTTAAAAGATTGTTGTAAGCGTTTTATAATTTAAAAAATGTAACCCACTTTTTACTTCGTAGAATGATTTAAGTTATAAGCTCTTAATAAAATAATTAGTATAAGTAAAGTGTAAGGAAACGTTCTCTTAATAATAAAAAAAAAAATCCATGGGTATGTGTTCGATACTGTTTATACAATTTGAATACGTGTCATACTTTTATAACGGTTAGTTAAGCATCGACTTATGTTTTCGTTAACTCATAGTTTTGCATATAATTTTCAGATCGAACCGAACACAGCATTCCTCCGTGCGGCGCGCGCCGGTCAGCTCGACACGGTGCTCGATCTTCTGGACACCGGCGCCGTCAAGGATATCAATACCTGCAACTCGGTTTGTAAAACATGTGTATTTTTACTAGGATAGAAAAATAATGTCCTATTTCTGTATATCACTACTCTGGCAGTAAAATGCTCTGTAATTTACTAACGTTTATGGAAGCGGTTATTTCGGTTTTTCTCAAGTGAAACTAGAATAACTATATGTTACCTTTTAATGCAAGGATCTAAAAGAGATAAAGGTGTAAAAAATCGTTCATATTTGTTTGTATCCCCAATATTTAATGTAGTAACATTTTGTATTTACTAAAGTTTATGGTAACACTGTGTGTATTTCTTTTCCGTTTCCTGTGCAAAAATTGAATATATTTTTTTTTCTTAATTAAAAACCCAGCAGCCTACTGTATTCTAAATAGTAATCGAAAATTTCTACATAAAATATAAAACAGTTAACTTTATAGTATGCTTATCATAGTTTGTATGTAATTCTGTTCATCTACCGTACATCAGCTACAATTCACAGGGCAGATTGTCATTACGATAAGCGCAGACAAATTGCAACTGTTCTATGCAGTTCTTTCCTGTCGCATTACATTCAACAGTTATTTGTTGTGCACTGGAAAATGGTTCCAAATTATAGTGCGTTAAGGTTTATTCTCGAAGCATACATCCGTGGGAACCGCATGATAATTAGAGTAGAACTGTGTTTATCTTTCGATCGGTTTTATATGCTAATGTTTTAACACCATCAGTATAAATTTGAAAAAAGAGAATGAAATCTCTAATAGAGAAGATTTAACTTACGCTTTAACACTGAATAAATAAAATTATAGATAACTGGCTGTTCGCAACTTCGTCTGCGTGAAATTAAAAAATATTTTAAATATAGCCTATATTACTCATTGATACTTCACTACTAGCTCGTTTTTGTAAAAACATTCCTTTTATTGTGACCAGACTGAGTTGTTACAAAAAATCCTATGTCGTATACAAAAAGAAATAAGAAATATATAGACTAGACATATGGAACAACATTTTACCGGTAACTTCTATGTACGGTAATATCTTAATGTCAAATTGGATACACCGAGATGCTTATGTGTTTGAATTTGTTTGTGATTTTGACTATCGGATATCAGGTAGCGTTGGTGATTTTAATTGAAGTGCCAACTATGCCTACTCTAAATGTTTTTTGAATCTCTGGTCGTATCACAAATGTAGTCGGCCTTCAATCTAGCTGATACGTTCCGCACTGGCTGTCGCCCGTCGTGCCTCGCGATTCCAGATCCTTTTACAACCACGGCGTTGCGTAACTGATTATTGATTACAATCAAAATAGAAATAATTATAGTCCGTAGCATAAGATAGAATATAGTGGAAGAGTTGATGGATATAAAAGGTAGGTCTGCGGCTGTGCCTATCGCCCTGAGAGCAATCGCCATACTAGAGGAGGGAGTTACTAGGAGAGGGAGGAAATAAGGAGTAAAAGGTTAGAGTGGTATGGGTATGTTATGAAAAGGGATGAATCGCATGTAACAAGACGGACGTTAGTTATGAATGCGAAGGGGTACACCGGTAGAGGTAGACCTAGAAAGAGATGTATGGATTGCGTGAAAGGTGACATGACCAAGAAGGGAGTGATGACTGAGATGACAGATGATTGAGTGCTTTGGAGGGCGAAAACCCGTTGCGCCGACCCTACGGGAGTAAAATAAAGCAGGGGAGATGATGACTAGAGGAGGGAGTTAACTGTTATGTGAGAATAACTCGCTGTCGGGTGAACCGATATAGCATTGTAACTTAACGCCAGTATTGGTTTGTGGCCATAAAAAATACTGATAGAAAGCAATAATACAATTACGTTTTCATTGTCTAATAGTTATTAAGACTGCATCTTGCCTCTTCGATGTCATTATAATGAGTTTAACTGTGCATTCTGATTTGACGAATTTTTATGTTTTCGAATATTTTAATTTCCCCCGTGATATGTAACAGGAGTCTTTTCCCTATGCGGGCAAGTGATGTGCGAATTTAATTTTAACGAGTATTGCATATCTTATCAACATTACTCTCAATTCATTCGCGTGTAAAATGCTGACATATTTAAATGTATGTTTTAATTAAGATGAAAATGTTTTAATTAATTTAATATGTTTTACGTCGTACTTGATTTAAACATGTTTTTAATATGCGTCCATCTCTGTTTTATGTAACGTCATTTGAGCAGACGAAATCGCGGTTGTTAGGTAGTTTTAGCATAAGAAATAACATAATTCATTATACGTACGGAGAAACGTAGAAATTATGCGTCATCAATATGCGTGTAAAGTTTCACGGGTTTTTAATTAAGTTGAGATTATCTTATCGCTTATTATTGAGCTTATCGCGATATGGAAATAATTTAGAATCTTGTGTAATCTAAATTCCCATTGTTTAAGTTATCCTACTAAAGATTCATTTAAAAAGTTAAATTTAATCATCCTTTAATAATTCTAAGATAATTATGTTGTTTAGAATCGTCTTTTCTCATTCAATTTTTATATATGAAATTTTAATCAAACGCAACTTCGAAGTAAAATTTTATGTACCCTCACTCAAAGTTTATTTTGGCGGTAGTTGGAAAATGGAATTACCAACAAATGCGGTCGTGTCGCTCCGAGGCGCTGCTAAACTAGTTTACAAACTAAGATTTAATATATCGCGTTAAATCCCTTGTTAACCTTTATTAGAAGTTATTTACAGTGTTATTGTGTTTGGAAAATCAAATTTTGTAACGTTAGGAATCATTTTTTGGATAGAGTATGGGTGTGGATAAAGATCGAACTGAAGTATCGATCATTCCGGCTTATATGTTTTACTTATTACTTTAAAACATCAAGGGCCTGTCCCACCAAATCGTAAATTGTCTAATAACAATCCAACTTGTAAAATATGTGATGGAAATATCGGATCTTGTTACCTTATTTGACAGTGACGTCATTTTTAAGCTATCTGAGCCTCTATCAGCCCGTGGTGGAACAGGCCCTAAGGATTGCAGTAATAAGTGTTATACTATTTGAATTCCATGTAAACTATCAGTAAGGTACTGTAACTATCTGATAAATCTTTTTTTGTGTTTCAGAATGGACTCAACGCATTACATCTAGCAGCTAAAGATGGTCACATCTCAGTTGTAGAAGAACTCCTAAAGCGAGGAGCGACAGTAGATGCTGCCACAAAGAAAGGTTTGTTTTGATTGTACATTTATTGTTTTTGATATCCTAAAGAGAGTCCCAAGCAGTAAGTTGTGCGCTGAGGATACTTTATGTTTATTGTATTTAGTTATACAATTATTATTGTATTGATGTAGAGATGGATGGATTGCGTGAAAGGTGACATGATCAAAAAGGGAGTGATGACTGAGATGACGGATAATAGAGTTATGTGGAGGACAAAAACCTGTTGCGCTGACCCTACTGGAATAAGAGAAGGAGGAAGATGATGTAATTATTATGTACTAGTTGCTTTCGCCTCTTCTCCGTCCGCGTGGTATTAAAAAAAAAAACAAAAGTTAGTAGCCTATGTGTTTTCCAGACTGTCCTCGACATTTGTACCAAATTTCATCGAAATCCGTTCAGCCGTTTATGCTACAAACTCTAACAGACATCCATCCATCTAAAGTTTCGCATTTATATTATTAGTATGAATCATGAACCGCAGCCTTTATATAAAATCTAAGCCATTTGATGTAGATATTCTATGTTAATCCGTTTGTTATTGTTTTCAGGTAACACAGCGCTACACATAGCATGTCTTGCCGGACAAGAGGATGTGGCACGCGCGCTGCTCGGCGCGGGAGCACGTGCGGACGCGCAATCCGCGGCGGGGTTCACTCCCCTGTATATGGCGGCGCAGGAGAACCATGCCGGTTGCGTCAAGATGCTGCTTGCAGCTGGAGCCAGCCAGACACTCGCCACAGAGGTATAACTAGTAAAAATAGTCTTCTTCCAGTTTAAGATGTTAATCATGCGTGCTCTGACCATGGTATATCTCCAAATAACATAAGGAGGGTATAACAATTGTAGGAACAGTGGCAATATTACGAGTCCTGGCCCTTGAAAACTGTTTTGTTTTTAATATAAGGTGGCAAATGAGCAAGCGGCACTTGAACCCGCCAAAATGGCGAAACGACCGCTGCCCATAGACATCTGCAATTGCATCCGCAATACGCGTTGCCTAACCTTATTCGACGACACACATAAAGAGGATGTTTCCCTTTCCTATGTGTCCTCTTCACCGTCAAATCTACTTTCCCTATCCAACCATGCCTATGAACTATGTGATCAATAAGGTTTACCCTTGTAAAGTCAGATAATAGAGAAATATAAAATATTTCCTTTGGCGCTATCTCACAGAAAATATTAAGAACGACTGACGTAGTTATGTTACATTGTAAATTTCAGGATGGGTTCACGCCGCTAGCGGTGGCGATGCAGCAAGGCCACGACCGCGTTGTAGCTGAACTGCTAGAGTCCGACACGCGCGGCAAGGTGCGCCTGCCCGCGCTGCACATCGCCGCTAAGAAGAATGATGTCAAAGCCGCCATGCTATTGCTGGAGGTAACTATATTTTTATTATCATCAACCATCTGAAATGAGGGCTCGGAACTAATTTTAAGTCAGGGGACTAGGCAATAGTGAACCACGTTGGCTCAATGCTGGTTAACGTCACACATATCCTTGAATTTCTTTGACAAATTGTTAGTAATTTACACTTGGTAGTCATCTGTTTCCACACTGGACTTGTAATCTACATGTCCTGGATTCAAATCCCGTCATGTACTCATATGATTTTCACATATCGGCGAAAAAATTCAAAGATATGTGTTAAATCAACCAACCTGCACTGGGCCAGCATGGTTGACTAAGGTCTAGGGACCCCTAACTCAGGGTAGGCTCCAAACCCCTCAGTAGGGATGTTAAGTGAGCTGGTGATAAGTCTTCAGCTCATATAGTTAAAGAATACTTTGATGAAAGATAAAGAATGTGACAACGTTAAAATAAACACGTTACAAATGTTAGAACGAGCACAATCCGGACGCGTGCTCTAAGTCCGGCTTCACACCGCTGCACATCGCGGCGCACTACGGCAACGTGGGCGTGGCCAAGGCGCTGCTGGCTGCGGGCGCGGACTCGGCGCGCGCCGCCAAACACAACATCACACCTCTACATGTCGCCAGCAAATGGGGACAACTCGCTATGGTCGACTTATTAGTTGAAAATGGTAAGGGGACTTATACTAATCTTAGTCCCTTCTTTATCCTACTCCCGTAGCCCTACATCTGTCATCTCATGTCACCTTTTACGCAATCCATTTCTTTCTACGTCTACCTCTACCGATGTCCACATTTTTAACTAACGTCCTTGTAATATGCGATTCAACCATCCTTGTAACATGCCCATACAATGTTAAACTTTTACTTAAATTAAGCTTTCTTACAACTTATTCTCTACATGTGATATGCAGAAAAATGTTTTCAAAGGATTTATTAAATCAACACAATTTCTATTCCTTGCACATTTTGTACATACAGTTCTTGATAATAAATAAAATGTAGATGATAAGTTTTCGGCTTTGACTTCGTCCGGGTAGAATAAAAAAAATAAAAGTAGTCTATGTGTTCTTCTAGACTCTACATCTATGCCAAATTTCATCGAGATCCGTTCAGCAGTTTATGCTACAAAGTAACAAACATCCATCTTAACTTTCACATTTATAATATTAGTAAGATTTTCTTATTAACTTAGTAATCTTCAAGCTATCCTGAATCAATTTGTCCATACAATAATAGTTGTATTATTTGTGTCAGGTGCCAACATCGCGTCAGTAACTAGGGATGGCCTAACGCCGCTGCACTGCGCCGCGCGCTCCGGGCACAGTAACGTGGTGTCGCGGCTGCTGCAGCACGGCGCGCCCATCACTAGCAAAACCAAGGTTAATACTGCAATATACAAATCATTCATCATTTCCTTTCTCGAATACCATTTTTTCAAATTTCCTTACTTTAACAACACTTTTTTAATATTTGTTTTTCCAGAATGGTCTAACGCCTCTCCACATGTCCGTGCAAGGCGAACACGTGGAGACGGCGCGCGCGTTGCTGGCGGAGGGCGCGCCCATCGATGACGTCACCGTCGACTACCTCACCGCGCTGCACGTCGCTGCACATTGCGGACACGTTAAGGTAACCACTGACCTCTAAAAATGGACGGATTTATTAAGAGGAACATTTTGTGGCAATCTCCTGCTTTAAAAATGCCAAAACTAAGAAAAAATTAATAAACTTTATTTTTTTTATAACATAAGGTGGCAAACGAGCAAGCGGCCACCTGAAATCGCCAAAAAGGCGAAGCGACCGCTGCCCATAGACATCCGCAATTGCAGATGCGTTGCCTACCCTTATCCGACGGAGGAGGAGACGCACATAAAGCGGATATTTCCCCTTCCTATGCATCTCCTCCACCGTCAAATCCACTTCCTCTTCCCAACCTCTCTTTATAAGAAAAGGGTGGTAAAGGGAAAGGGACTTAAATTAGGCCTCCGGCACCACACTCACATCAGACGAAACACGGAATTGCTTCCACTTCACGCCTGTCTTCTGTGTGGTCGTGGTATTACTGGGGGCGTGCCGGCCCATTCGTGCTAAGATGTTAAAGCGGGCACTACCACTGTTAAATGTTAAACTAGCTTTTGCCCGCGACTTCGTCCGCGTGGAATTAAAAAAAGTTTATGTGTTCTTCCAGACTATCCTCTAAATCTACGACAAATTTCATCGAAATCCGTTCAGCCGTTTAGGCTACAAACTCTAACAAACATCCATCCATTCATCTAAAGTAAATGATGTATATAATTTGAAAGAAAAAAAATTTGAAGAAATGACAGAGAATATCCTTTTTAGCCTTTTAAAACCTGTAAATATTTTTATCCTACCTCGAATTGGACTCTATAGTCTTGCTTTTTCAAACTATGGTATTTTATCACAGCATTTTCTGTATATTTGCAGGTCGCCAAGCTATTACTAGATAGAAACGCAGATGCAAACGCACGAGCACTGAACGGCTTCACTCCGCTGCACATCGCCTGCAAGAAGAATAGACTCAAAGTTGTTGAATTATTACTCAAGTATGGTGCAAGTAAGTTGTTTTGTATATATTGTATTTTTGTAGATAATGATATGAACAAACGAAAATAGATGAGCTAGTTTCAGACCACTCTGTTCCCGTGGAATTAATAAAATAACTTAAATATGTCGCTTATATGTTCTTCTAGATTATTCTCTACATTTATGCCAAATTTCGTTGAGATTCGTTTAGCCGTTTATGCTACATACTCCCAAACATCCATTTAAACTTTCGCATTTATAATGTTAGTAAGATAAGTAATAAATCTTTTTTTAAATATCGTCTATCAGGTCTTATTCTGTTTATATGGGGTCGGTGCATGATTTTATAAACCTTCCTTCACAATTGATTTTAATCTTATTAATCCTACTAATATTATAAATGCGAAAGTTTAGATGGATGGATGTTTATTAGTTTTATTTTTTCTAATTCCACGCAGACGGTGTCGCGGGCAAAAGCTAATCTTTACTTCTGTACTAATATTATAAAGAGGAATGATAAAAATTTTTGTTTTTGTGTAACTCAAAAACTACTGGTCCGATTTCAAAAATTCTGACACGTAACATAGGTTACATCATCATCAACTTGCCCTTATCCCTTATGGAGGGTCGGCATAGTATGTAGTGCTCTTCTATACATCTCTATCAGTCGTCATATCTGAATCCACTCCTTTCTTAAGCATATCCTCTTTCACACAATCCATCCATACTTTCTTCGGTCTTCCTCTTCCTTTGTAGCCATCCACATTCATTCTTAACACTTTCACGTAACATAGGTTACATTTTTTACTATTTCTAAGCTACCTAATTAAAAATACCTTTTTTTCTGTAATTCCGTAGGCAAATCGAGTACGACGGAGTCAGGTCTGACGGCGCTGCACGTGGCCGCGTTCATGGGCTGCATGAACATCGCGCTGGTGCTGGTGGGCGCGGGCGCGGACGCGGACGCCGCCACCGCGCGCGGGGAGACGCCGCTGCACCTCGCCGCGCGCGCGCACCAAACAGACCTCGTCAGGGTGCTGCTCAGGAATAACGCCAAGGTATCTCACCTCCCTCACCTCGGCCAAATAAATCTGTCGTCTCAGTGGATTCCCAACCGTCACCCCACTCTGTCCCCACGTGGGGACATACGAGAAAAAAAATATTTTATTTGATAACGGTTTCTTTTATCACCTTATTGGTGATAGTGGGATTAAAAGGTGGAACGGATGAAACTTTATATTTTCACGTGGGGACAACGGGGTGACGGTTGGTAATTATCCATCCGTAATCACTCTCCTCTTGATCATGTTACACAAGCAAGCGGCCACTTGAATTCACCGAAATGGAAAGGGAATGCTGACCATGGACATCCACAATTGCAGTTGCATTGCCGTGTTAATCGACGGAGGAAATGCACATAAAGAGTTACCATTAATATGAGACTCCTTCACCGTTAAAGCCACTTTCCCTTCCCATAATTTCCTTATAAGAAAAGGGAGTTAATAAATAGGGACAAAAATTAGGCCGGATGGACAGATACGCTTAAAAACTAGGTACTTTTAAGAACATTAATATTGTAAAAACGTAATTAACTAAACACTCTGGTCACTGCCTCCCGCCAGTTATTCAGATATGTCTGAATGACATTGACAGCTGTCAATGATGTTCTAGTGTTGCCCCATTTTGTTCTTAACGGTACCTATGAAATGAATTGTGAATGTGAAACATGATGTCATACAAAACTAGACGTAGTTTATAAGATTGAGTTGATTTTAATGTTTCTTTTGTGTTGTGAGGTGGAGGCGCGTGCGCGCGAGGAGCAGACGCCGCTGCACGTGGCGGCGCGGCTGGGGCACGCGGACATCGCGGCGCTGCTGCTGCAGCACGGCGCCGACGTCGCCGCCACCACCAAGGACCACTACACGCCGCTGCACATCGCCGCCAAGGAAGGTACACATTATTTTACATGCAATGTCTACACTTAGAGAAAAAAAGACACACAAGTCATTTACTAATTCGTGAAATCTCGTTAGAGGAGGGACCTTTTAAGAGCTTGTAAAGTTTGAATACTATGAGAAGTACACATAGTGTTGCAGTTTGCTTTATCATGTTAATAACTAGCTAATAATTAAAATTATGATATGTTTATTACCTAATTGACAAAGAGGGTAATGTATGGACTACAGCCTAAATGACTATATAAATTTTGTTCATCTTCGGAGTGTCATATATTACATCAGCACAAAATACCTAAAATATGTAAGAAATAGCTTTCGCCCGCGACTCCAGCCGCGTGGTAGTAAAAGGAACAAAAGTGAGTAGGCTATGTGTTCTTCCAGACTATTCTCTACGTGTATGCCAAATTTCATCGAGATCAGTTCAGCCGTTAAGGCTATAAACTCTAACAAACATCCATCCATCCATCCATCCATCTAATCTTTTGCATTTATAATATTAGTATGATTGAAATTCTAAAAAAAACGAGTTACAGTCTCCTAACTATATTGATATTCTCATTTCAAATCTCTTTAGATGTTTTTGGGTTTGGTTAGGTATTTTTGTTTGTACAATTTGTTACAAATCTATGACATGTGTTTCTCATATAGGTAAAGAAGAAGTGGCATCTATCCTGTTGGAGCACAACGCGCCCATCGAGGCGGAGACCCGCAAGGGGTTCACGCCGCTGCACCTGGCGGCCAAGTACGGCGACATGGGCGTGGCGCGCCTGCTGCTGGCGCGCGGCGCGCAGCCCGGCGCCCCCGGCCGCAGCCACATCACGCCGCTGCACATGGCCACATACTACGGACATCCCGACATCGCGTTACTGCTTCTCGATAAAGGTACTTCATTTGTACGCCAACAGCCCACATCTTACGGTCGAGGGTTCGAATCCCGCCATTCGACTGTTGTCGTGAACCATATCCTAACATAAGTATAGCGTATTTGGAATGGTTAAGGCAAAAATTTGTAAGTTAACAAAAATCTACCAATAATAAAAAAAAATCTTAGTTTTTGAATATTTGAATATTACAACACTTTCGCTAGAGGCAAAACCAAAATCAACCCTCAATCGTCGCTAAAGGTGCTTTTTACCAGGCCCTTTAGTAGTTTTCGTATTAGCGTTTTTAGTGAATTTGTACCAATTCGATTTTTGATCAAATTGTTGAAATATAAGCATAACTCGATAGTACCAGGAGGCCATAGCTGATATATACTGATAATATGGCAACACTGTTACTGTCTCTTACTTTTCCGCTAATGACTGTAATAAAACGTACACGCATTCTATCTTGTTTGTACATATCTATACTATTATAATAAACCGTAAACACGCACTTCTTTGTTGCCTAAAATATCAGCAATTACAGCATACTTTGAATAATTCTTTTCTTTATAAAAAGCCCTACACTTACGTCATGCTTTAGGCTATATATTTTAACGCCGTTTAACTTAGGGGTAAATATTTTGGATAAAAACCCTAATATGGAAAAGAGACCATAAGTTGTTGCCAACATCAAGGAAGCAAGATTGCCAAGTTTTGCCATGTCATGTCATTTTGACATTTGCAATTGACAATTTGAAACATGTAGGCAATAAAATAATTTTATGCTGATGAAATCGCACGGGAAAAGCTAGTCTATAATAAACCGATTGATTACCAATTCAAACCGATTTGTTTAACCAACAACACTAATTAAGAAATCTATATTCTGGTCCTTCGAGCTGGATGTGAAAACAATCATAATTTAAAACTGAAAGCTTAAGTACTATTTTGTCTCTCTCACTCTTTGGTTTTTACTTATAGGTGCATCTCCTCACTCTTTGGCTAAGAATGGCCACTCCGCGCTGCACATCGCCTGTCGACACAATCACCCAGATATAGCCTTTGCTCTTCTCGAACATGGTAAATATTTTGTATAACCAAGGTTAATTACTGCAATGTTGGTAAAGATGTATGGATGTACTAGCAGTTTCCCATCACTTTGTCCGCGTAATATAAAAAAAATCAACCGTATCCCAAGTGTTACTCTCAGCTTTGTTTTATATGTGTGCTAAATATATTGAACCCTTGAAGAATTATCAAATAAATATGAAAAAAAATTCAATATGTCCCACAATAAACGTAACTATTTCCGGGTTGAAAAATAGAGTAAGTGTTCTTCGAGATTATCTTCACTACATCTATGCCAAATTTCATTGAACGCTGTTCAGCAGTTATGGCTGCAAACATCCGTCTATCTAAACTTTCGTATTCATAATATTAATAAAATTAGTACGATTGTTGTGAATTAAGACATTTATTTGTTGTATTTTGTACAGACGCAGAGCCGAGTGTGAAGTCAAAGGCGGGCTTCACACCGTTGCACATGGCGGCGCAGGAGGGCCACGAGGACTGCGTGGAGATGCTCATTGAACGCGGAGCCGATGTAAACGTACCAGCTAATAATGGTATATTTCTTAAATATTAACTGCTCAGAACATCCTCAAGTTGCGCACAGCTTGGAGTCAACTAAAAGATTGTAACAGTCTATATAGCAATAACATTGTGAAGAAATATTATCATTTCGAATACAGCAGAGGCGTTCTACGACAGATGATAGATTTAACTTATTTAAAGCTTTATCAAAAGCTAGGTTCAAGCTATTTTCCTGTTAATTGAAATAATAAAATTTCTCTTTTCTCTATTGAGGGAAGGCATTTGCTTTTTCATATCTCAGCCGTCATATCTGTATTCATGTCCTTATTACGCATGTCCATTATCACACAATTTATCCATACTTTTGGCTCACCTCTCTAATTCTCGTTGATGTATTTAAGTGTAAGATAATAATAATGTTTTAGGTTTAACGGCGGTACACCTAGCGGCATCAGAAGGTCGTACGGCGGTACTAAAGGCGCTGCTTGCGGCGGGCGGGCGCTGCGGCGTGCGTACTCGGGATGGCTATACGCCGCTGCACGCTGCTGCGCACCACGCCCATCTGGCGGCTGCGCGTACGCTACTCGACGCCGGTGCTGACGTCACAGCACGCGCAGCACACGGGTAATGTTTACCGACACCGTGCTGTTTTACCGACATAAAGTAACCGCGTTATTTCAGTGCAGTAACTAACAATACATATGTTTACATCTAGTTGTAAATATTATTGTCGTTTATATTGTTTTATTTTATTTTATTTTAAATTCTTATTAATTGTAACTTATAAATATAATTATAAAAACAGTGTAAAAGGAAAATAAAGTTGTCTTTATCTTTATAGTAGCTGCAACTATTTTACCGACTTTGCCTCATGCTGTTTTACCGACTCTTCTTCATGCTGTTTTACCGACTTCGCTTAATGCTGTTTAACCGACAAATATAGGACGTCGGTACAGTAGTAGTAATTGCTTAAGCGGTAAATAAACTAGCATAAAAAATAAGCATAATTTGAATTGCTATTAAGATGTTACTTAAATAAAAAGACGTTAAAATACGTCTTACCTTGCCGAAAGAATGATGAATTTAAACATTCGTTTGTTTATATTTATGCAAACACTTAGAAGCTAGTGCTCAAATACATGTGCAAATACATATAATTTGAATACTTTATCTTGTAACAGATTCACGCCATTGCACCAAGCGGCACAGCAGGGACACACGCTGATAATACAACTGTTGCTCAAGAATAATGCTGACCCCAACGCGTTATCTGCTGTAAGGAACATTGTTTTATTTTTTTCTTTATTTTACTGATCAACTAAAACGTAATTTCTGATGTAACATTACTTAACAAAAATATTGTAAGCGCTAATAGACTACTAACCAGTAATCACTGGTCCAGGGTTCGAACCCCATCATTCGACTATTATTGTAAATATCCTAGCACAAGCCCAAGCTCTAGACTCAAGTTAGCATGGTATAAGAATTCTTAATGAATTTACAAAAATCTACTAATATTTTTATATAAAAAATTGAGATATATAATATCTAGAAAAAAGTCACGGAATGTCACCGAATCGGGATTATTCTCAACCGTCACCCCGCTCTGTCCCCACGTATGGACTGATGGGAATAAACAGTTTCATACCTTTGGCGACGAGTCGACGGTTAGAATTTATTTTATTTCATAACGGTTCTATTTGTCACCTTATTGGTGATAGTGGGATTAAAAGGGGGGACGGATTTATCTTTAAATTCTCAGGTCGGAACAGAGCGGGGTGACGGTTGTGAATAATCCCTGATTCGTATACAAAGTCGTTATAAGTTACTTAAAAAGTCTTTCAGTGTGAATTATTAAATATGTACACTTAGGGACAACTTAAGTAATAACTGTGTGTTGCGCAGAGTGGGCAGACGGCGTGCGCGCTGGCGGACCGGCTGGGCTACATCAGCGCGGTGGAGGCGCTTCGCCCCCTCACCGAGAACACGCTCAGCCAGGCCGTCGGAGACAATGGTCAGTCATACATATTTCACACTAATAATATAAATGCGAAAGTTGTATGGATGTTTGTTAGAATTTGTAGCCTAAACTGCTGAACGAATTTCAATGAAATTTAGCATACATGTAGAGGATAGTCTGGAATAACACATAAGCGACTCACTTTGTTTTTTTTTATTTCACGCGGACGGAGTCGCAAGCGAAAGCTAGTTGTTACACATTTCTTAACACTTAAATACCGGAAGTTTGACACCGCAATGTAACAATTTGTATCCCTTTTTTCATTACAAATATTAAGGGCCAGTCCAACCACTGGCTGGTAGAGACTCAGATAGCTTAAAAATGACATCACTCTCAGATAAGGTAACAAAGATCCAATATTTCCATCAAATATTTTTACACGAATTGTTCTCAGACAATTTACAATTTGGTGTACCGAACCTTAGTATGTTATTTCGATTAAAACGCAAAGAACAAAATGCAATGTGTCCGTCTCGACGCGAAACTTTGATCTAAATCCGCATCAAGACTGTATTAATATAATCTACGAACGTAAATTGAAAACTGGCCGCGAGCCAGCGCAGAGCCGAGTAATGTAACGAGTAAATATTAAAGTATAACTGAATCCATTCAGTGTGAGGTGACCTTTACGTAGATTTATGACCAAGTAAATCGATAGTGCAAATTATTGGAAAACTACAAATAAAGAATGTTGCATTAAATGAAAATTTATAACAAAATGTCCAATAGTTCTATACATGTAAGTTTGATCACAGTCTTCCATTTTCTATGATCGTTAATTTGCGATATCTTAAAAGATTTTTGGTAGATTTTAATTTTCTCTTCGACTTTAATAGGAGCAATTATATCTTTCAATTAGCTGTTCCCGTGCGACTTAATCCGCATAAAATTTTATTTTGCTGTTTACATGTGTCAAATCATCAATTGTCAAAATGACAAACCATGGCAACCTTGCTTCCTTGATGTTGGCAGCAACTTATGGTCTCTTTCCCAAATTAGGGTTTTATCCAAAATGTTTACCCCCTAAATTTAATAGCGTGAAATATATAGCCTAAAGCGTGACGTAAGTGTAGGGATTTTTATTATAAAAAGAATTATTCAAAAATACACTGTAATTGCTGACACCTTAGGCAACAAAGAAGTGTGTGAATAGATAGATAGATTACATTTTGTTTCAAGGATAATTGTAAAATTCCTATAACCTCAGGAACATAGGCCTAATAGAATTTTAACAAAGTGTTAACATTTATTTAGCGAACATTAATTCTCCTAACAAAATTGCACGAAACGAAACTGCAAAAGTATTCGATTTCTATTTACATTACAAATTAGTTAAACTCGTTTACCACTAAGTACTTGAATTTGTCGCCTTGGCACGCTTGTTTTTATATCAGAAAAATAATCACATCCAAAATAAATATTTAAAGTAAATTAAACTAAAATAATTCACGTGTAAAATCTTTAAGGTCATAAAATGTCAATCGAAATCTCTTAGGTCCTTAATAGCGCGTACACCATTGACTAAACTATGTCACAACTGTTTAGTCGCGCTTTTATATAAATTACATCATTACTTCCCTAGTCAGGGCGCATCTTTACATTTAGGAATAAGTAAAGACTACAATAATAAACTGTCAACAATCGAATTTCACAGTAAATGTCTTGTAGAACTGGTTTTCTGTAAACTCGTTGCGTTTCTTTAGTTGAAGCATCTATTCATGCGACTACGAAATTCATAATAACCGGCAATTAAATTTCCTGTTCTCTGAGAGCAACACAACTAGGACTTCTAAGGAGTTTAGTGTAGTCATATTTTAGTAAATTTAAACTACTGGAATATCGATAATAAGTTTTTTTTTAAATCTTCTATGGGTAAATACCCAGCACTTAATATCATAAATGCGAAAGTTTAGATGGATGGTTTGTTAGAGATTCTAGCCTAAACGCCTGAACAGATTTGGATGAAATTTGGTATATGTAGAGCATTGTTTCTCAAAGTGGGCGATAACGCCCGCGTTTGTGACTTAGAGGGGGGCGTTATCGAACCCCAGAAAAAATGGGGGGAGTTGATGTGGATTAGGGGGGCGATTTATAATTTCATTTATTTTATATAGTATTTTAAATTGCACTAAATTTGTCTAGAAATGGGGGGCGCAGAAAAATCATTGATTTTCACAGGGGGCGGTAAAAGAAATAAGTTTGATATACTCTGATGTCGAGGGTAGTCTGGAAGAACACATAGGCTACTCACTTTTTTTTTTAATTCCACGCGGATGGAGTCGCGGGCGAAAGCTAGTATACACTTAAAACTAAACTTCTGAATCCGGCAGTTATCCATTGACCAAGTGCAGTCGCGTACACAAATCATTATGACATAATCAAGGACATTCTCGTTACATTAATTCAGTCCGTAATGCAGACGCATTGTACGCAAATCAATCAACATTAGAGCCACTGACCCGGACTGTACGAGACAATACATTTGTATTTGTTCATGTAAATGATAATATTGATGCGATAATGGAAATACAAATTGTTTTAAATTCATCCTATTGGTTAGGGTGACCATATTTTTTGGTTATTAGTAAAATTGTACATATTTGACAAGCTACTTAACTTCTAGTTTTTGTCTTTTCTTAATGTCTTTGTGTCTTTTTATCAAGTAATTCAATACAAACAACTCTTGTTTTAATATGATAACTTTTAAAAGTAATGTTTTCGGCACAGTTGTATGCCTATTTAGTATTGAAGAATATATTGAGTTTATCTAGAGCACTGTCCTATAATAACAATGAAAATATGGTAAACGTAACTGCGTGTAGTTATTAGTGCGACGTTTATATGCGCCTCGGATCAGATCCCTATTATCTAATCTATGCACAATTTGCCACAAGTTACTGGGCTGTGCTCGAGTGTGCATTTGTGCATTGTTTTTTTTTTTTACTTTTATGATCTGTGTTGCCGATAGTTTTATAACGTATTTATGACGGTAAGTGTACGATTTGTAATTCAATTTTCCGCCCACATACAGTTTCGCAATGAAACTGCTTAGCAACATTGTCAATGATATTGCGTAAATTGAACAAATTATTAGTTTGTGTTATCATTTGATGCAGAAATGGCGTATTAAAATAAATACGAGATATCAGAATTTTGCCTCATCTTAAATTTATTTTTCTATCCTAGTTCCTAGTTTCATTAAGGAACTAGCTGTTGCTCAAGACTTTGTCCGTTTGCGATTAAAAAATATTAAAAAAAAACATAGTCTACGTAACTCATTAATAACGTAGCTTTTTAATAGTGTAAGAATTTTTGAAATCGACCCACTAGTTTTTGAGTTATTTCAATACATACAAAGATACAAATCTTTCCTCTTTATAATATTTGTATGGATTTTTTTATGTTTATCTTAAAATTAGTTTTTATGTAGCAATATACAAACATGTGGTATTGAGCTATAAGTTTTTTTCATATAGTTTGTAATTTGTACTCGATGACATAGGCCTCGACTGCTGGCGTTCTGCCATTTTGTGAAGAGTTTTTAAAATTACTATGGTTCCTTTTTAATTATTTTTAATGAAGAAACTTGTGCTTTCGTTAATTGTAAATATAAGAAATATTAAAATCAATTTATAATATTTAATAGAAATATTATGTTAGAAATTGTAGACAGACTTTTACATCGAAAAAGTCAACAAAAACACTTAAAGAAAAGTTGCAAAGTATCATCTTTCTTGACCCCACCTTTGTTTAAATGATGCAATTAGTACTGTTTATACAAGCCTTGACATTTATTTTCTCATCAAAATGCCATTATTCCGACTACTACCCTACATTTAAATATCCAAACAATTCTTATTACTGATATTTCTTTACTTTTTTATATTATTACTGTAAGTTTCCATTGCCACAACATATGTATGAAAACGTTTTTATCTGTTTTTTTTTCAAAAAGAAGGAAAAATATGTAATCCTTTCTGTTGCTCGCGACTTCGCCCGCGTAAAATTGAAAAATAATAAAAAATATACTTTTTGAGTTATTTCAATACATACGAAAATACGAATCTTTCTGCTTTATTACATATATTAGTATATATTTCCCTACAAGTATATAAGCAGTGAAAATCCACGATAACATAAAAATAATTTCACATTTACTGCTTCTCGGGCTGTTACATTCAGTTTTGTCATACCAAAATCTACGCTAAGTGTCTCATTTTAACGAATATGTGTGGCAACAAGCCGTAATACAAGACGACAAAGATGGATATATTCATATCCTTCTCTATCATGGGATTAGGTATACTTTCTCACGATGCGTCTCGACTGACATCCCATTATCCGGTTACAGCAATCTGTCCTATTTAGCTCAGTACAAACTCGCTCGGTTAACTTACCTTAATAGTTAACTAACCTTTAACGGTAGCTTGATGTGTTAAAACTGTTACGTTTCGGTTTATACGTGGACTTAGAGTAATTTATAGTTTTTAGTTGGTATTTATGTCATCAATTTTATCCAAGAAACACCATTGGCACACTATTATAATTCCAATTAATTTAATATCACTACTAGTATTATAAATGCGAAAGTTTTGATGGCTGGATGGATGTTTGTTAGAGTTTATAGCCTAAACGGCTGAAAGGATCTCGATGAAATTTGACTTTGATAATCTAGAAGAATACATAGGGTACTTTTTTTTTAATTCAAAGTTGACGGAACGTTAGTAAAATACAAAAATAAATTACGGACCACCGTTGATTGGTTCACATAAAAATTTTACAACGTGACATTGAATTCAGAAAACACACCTAAAGTGTCTGTTACGATTATTTCACGGAACGCACTCAATCGAATGCAAAAGGTTCCATGAATTAACATTTCAAAACAATGGCTCACGAGGAACATTTCTTGGCCGTGCGTATTAATAACTTCGCAAGGTATCGTATACGATGACGTCATCCAAACTGAATTTAGCGGATAGCTCCGAACCCGTAATTTCGCGTTGTTTATTATATTTCTCTTCAATCCATAGACTTCAGGATTAGATACGATAGAGTCGACACTGCAGCTTAAAAGCTTCCACACTTAAAAATATTAAAATAAATTCATGATAATTTTAATTTAAAGTTATGACAGTGTAGTAAAGTCAAAGTAAATAATTATCACTATTTATTTCGTACTACAAACCTTAATACATACTACCTATACAGAATTTCCAAAAATGTAAATTACATGGACGTATAATATTGGCATCATTACCGTTGCTTTACTTTATAATGGCAATGTCTTGAACAGACAGTAGCTATTTTACAAGACCTACAACTTAGTAACTACCAGCCACACAACTTTAGTCTCCAGCGCCTAAAGTTGGGAGCTCTATGAGATTCGAAGTTCTACAGTCTTGTTTTTTGCATGCAATCGCACGTGAGCCGGCGCGTCAACGGAATAGCGGTCGAGCAGTCGCCGCGCGGCCTCCCGACGTTTATCACGGCCCCAAACGTAACCAACCAATAAACTTCAAACTGTCATAGTACCCTAGTACTCTATGTGCTAATTGTGCCTTACTTATAGTTATGTGCAGTGATCAGTGAAGTGATATTCAAAAGTGTTTAATAAAAAAATCTGTCTCTACCGGTAAGGTTAACTTCATATTTTTTACGATTTAAATTAAGAAAATCATAGTTATAAAGGAGCATTCACACCGTCTGCTTTCTGTGGCGATATGCCAGAATTTACTTTAACATCGACGTAAAGGAATTTTATGTTTTCACAGTTATTTTCGATGACTGTATAACCGTATTTAAAGAAAATCGCTTATGTAAATGTACATTATATTTATCACATATGTTAAGATTTAACATTGACATTTAGCTATAAATCGCGGCTTGTTTAAAATTAAACGACCTTCGGTGAGACGAGACTCAAACACCTCACGGTATATAACCCATTCACTCGTAATGGGGTCGAATCTTTATTCATAATCAATAAAAAAATATAAAAATAATCTAAATATTTTGTTTACGTCTTAAAAAGTAAATATTTTCATGCCTTATCGAAACAAAAGAATGTTAACTTCATTAATGAAAATTATTGATATCTTTTTTAAGATAAATTAGTCACAGTTTGAAAAACAAAAGGAAATCAAAGATAAGCAGACAGACTGCGTTATATTCTGCACGAATTCGTACTAACTAATATTTGATCGCGTAAGTGTTAAAACACAAATACAAGTAAATATAGTTAAAATACAAGTAAACAAAGCTAAATCAAGTGATTATGAGGTGATGAATACGACTGTCATCTACTTCAGTAACTAAGCAAATGGCTTTCAAAGTCAGAAGTCAAAACGAGGGCAAATTATAATCGTATAAGAACATTTACTATAAAGTATAAATTCCATTACATTGTATACTGTATGTATAGACCACAGATTGCGCAAAAAATAATTTAACGATTGACTAATCATTTTACATAAGTACAAAATAACAATACTTGTTTTGCATAGCTGATGACGCATCGCATTGCTATTGTATGTCAAAACATGTTGTAGTCATCTTTTTGACGTATGGGAGATCCAAAATATAGCTACGACCTTCCTACTAAAGTTGAAAAAGAACACACGTAAGTTATTTCACGAATGTTTCTAATAATTCCATTCTTTTAAACTATTTTTATCTGCAGTAACATCTAGTCGCATTTAATATGGGGTATAGAGGTTATGTTACATTACAAAACCATGTTCTCTATGTCCTACGCAATGTGCAACGTTTCTTTTTGCTTATGCACGACCTACTTAAGTTTTCATTACAGCTTTGTTCGTTATTGTGCTACAAAAAGACACATTAATGACTATCCTTCAAATGACAGGTGACATTAATTTATCTAGATTAAAATTTTTGATCATACTGTAATTTAAAATATCAATTCTATAGATGGTCCTTCGAGCCAGATATTGTAATAATTACATTGAACATATTGAAAGGAAACAGTTAAGTTTTTTTTTAGTTTGTTCTATCTTCTCTTCTTATAGAGAGGCTTGTTTTCTCAATTGTTTAAAAATTAAGCGATAGATTTGAGAGAGTTACAAGCGCGTAACAAAATGGTTTTTTTTTTTGTGTTGTATCACATATATCGGGTTCAGCTAGTAAACTTATCTATACTAATGTAATAAAGATTTGTTTTTTTTTTGTTCAAAAAATTTCAGAAGATTTCAAAAAACCTATGACTATTAAAAAATTACGTTATCAGTAACAAAGGCTTTACTTATTAATTTTACGGGGACGAAATCGCGAACAACAACTTGTATGTTATAAAAATATGTCGAAATCGAAACATGTCGATATCGTAGATCGAGTGATGTAATGCTTGACCTCAGTTATGTGTGTGTGTGTTATCATTTGACACGGCAACCTGTTCTGTTGGTCGCAGGCCTCAGAGCATAGCTGTGTAGTGAACGAGAATACATCATGTGTTTTTATATTGCAGAACTAATCTATAGATTGGTATACCAATATTATAAATAGGAAAGATTTCTATTTTTGTATGTATGGAAATAAGTCAAAAACTACTACACCGAATATAAAGTTCATTCACCATTAGAAAGGTAATTTATCTGTGAGTTACATAGGCTATATTTTGTTATTTCACGTAGTGGACGTCGCGAGCAACAGTTAGTTATTTAACTGCAGTTGGACCCAAAAAAAATTGTAGTTGCAGTAAATTAATGTTTATTTTTATTAAATTTGGTTACCATTTACTTATCGATGAATTAACAAGAACATTACATGAAAATATCAGTGTTTTCTTACAATGTAATCTTAGTTTAAAATTTTTTCGGGAAATAATGTACGGCTTCGAAACTGACGGTGCCCACACCTAATGTTATCACGTGAGTTTAACCGTGTTATAATTTATATAATAATAAACTTCTGGGGTTTCGGACTTACAGAATGATTGTGAAAATACTCGTAAATAGCAGTTCGGATGTTAAAATTTATGTTTCAGTTTTATGCGCACTTATAGAAGCCAAAATAGAGTTATAGTTTCTCCTTAGTGGCTAAGACGAACTCACAAACTGGCATTAGAATATGACTAACATTGCTGCTTTTCTTCAATCTATACTATTATAATAAGCGTAAACACACACTTCTTTGTTGCCTAAGATGTCAGCAATCACAGCATATTTTCGAATAACTCTTTTTTTTAAAAAAAGCCCTACACTTTAGTCACGCTTTAGGCTATATATTTTCACGCCGTTAAACTTAGGGGTAAATATTTTGGAGAAAAACCCTAATGTGGGAAAGAGACCATAAATTGTTGCCAACATCAAGGAAGCAAGGTTGCCATGGTTTGACAACATGTCATGTCATGACATTCGCAATTTGATTGCATGAATTCCCAAGTCGCATGGGAACAGCTAGTGTATTTTAAAAACGCCATTGTTAATAATATTGTGAATTCCTTTTTAGTTAAGTAAATAATATGTAAACAATATTTAATTGCTTGTAATTGTTATTTAAAACATAATAAATAAAAAGAAACAGTACGCGTAAGAATGTGATAAATAAAAAACTGACTTATTTACCAAGACCGCAACAGTTTGCAGTTTTATTCTAAAGGTCTATTTCCACTACCCGACAATTCTATGTTTAAGTCTATTTCCACTGGTATATCATATAATTATATCATTCAATACTATTACGCAGATATCAGGCACAGTCGGATTAAGAAACCTTATCACGGCCTCTATTCTTAAGGCTTTGTACTCGCAAAGAGGATAAACACAACGTTGTGCAGTTTGGTTGTTTTTAACCGACTGACACAGATAAATGTTTTTTTTGTATGTTTGAGTCACTATTTTATTATTTGTTGTGTATTATCTTCGATTTTAGTGTTTACGTTGTTTGTTTTTACGGCGGCTAAATAACCTTGCAGCATCGATCGTCAATGAAATTGTAAACAGGAATCATTGTCGATTTTAAGTAGATTTTGCCAGATATCTTCAGGTTAAGATTAAAATATAATAATGTAATATGTTAATACTTATATGACAACTTATTATTTGACTATTAATTAACTGATTAATGATTCATCGTCTCGACTGGTTTTTAATTACATTTTGGCAACGCTAGGTAACTTATTTGGCATAGTATACGTTTTAATATTGTAGTCGTTGCTGGGTTGTTTATATTTACAAAATCATTGCAATCTAAATCTAAGATTTTATTGTACGAATCGTGTGCCTTATCAAAGTTCTCTAAATGTTTAATTCTTTGTTTTTTTTTTTAATATAAAAAATGCAATATAGCGCCATCTATCAGCACGAATATGTAATGTTCTATAATGCACAAGAACAGTAAAAGATGGCGCTGTTTGATATTAATGTCTTTGAATGCTTTTTAAAAAGCTGATGAACGTTCAAAAAGAAAATCTCAACAAAATTCAATTTACACTTTTAGCATAATTTTGGCGTTACATAAAATTAAATGTAAAAAAAACCCTCACGGTTATACAGTAAAGGGTTTTCAATTATAAGGTCTTCTTACTAAATGTGCATACAGAGATTCACATATGGATCAATTAACTTCTGTAGCTTGTAGCGTGTCTAAATAAGATAAATCATTAAAAACATTTCCGTCCGGTTTTCGTCGTCAATTTGTGGGCGACCTTCGCCTTATTTACGTAATATCGTTTGCATATTCCGCTCGTGGAATCATCTGTCAATTCGATTATGACCGTGCTATTGAATGAACCAGTTCGTACTGGCCTTCGTTGACCTTACTTCCACTCTGACTCTGATTAATTAATATTAAGAGCACGCGCACACTTGAAACTAAACTGTCGCACAACTGTTTAATCTCGCTTTGATTCCTATTAACTTATATAGAGGTGCGCACTCTAGTCGATTTTTAGTTGTGCAACTAAACAGTTGAATTGGCTGCGAAACAATCGACAATCGCACAACAGTTGTGCGATAGTTTAGTCAAAGGTGTGCGCCTGCTCTAGGCTAATATTATTCAAATTATCATTGTCAATTATACTATTGTAAAAAAATCTATTCAGACTTCTTTTCTTAAAGTAAAGTAGATGTTAAAATTGCCGAGAAGGCGCAGCGCGGCAATGCGCAGTTGACACTGGGCGCTCGGTTCGTTAGTCGCATGCTGCAAATCGGATTTCCTTGAGATGGAATTAGTAATCACTTTCAGCCATTACCTCCCCGCCTTTTTGAATCTCGAGATATTGGAAATGGATTTGATTAGACTGGATATCGTATCAATTTGTTTCATTTATATAAATGAACGACTTAACGTTTTAAAAGTAGTTTATATGTTCCTGAACGTATAATGTTTATTTCAAACCGTAGAATACTTTGTAGATATTGGAGCGGCATCGAACGCGTAGTAATTGAAAAAAAGAATTTGATATAGTCTACATGATTTCCTTTACTTGTAATGTAAACTGCGCCAAGATAAATAAAAGCTAGTAAAATTTGTAAGTTACTATTAAAATCGTGTTTTAAACTACAATAAACTGTTGCTTGCGACTTTGCCCGCGTGAAATTAAAAAGTTATAAAAAACATAGCCTATATTACTCACTGATAACATAGCATTCTAATGGTTAAAGAATTTTAAAAATCGGCCCAGTAGTTTTTGAGTTATTTCGATATATACAAAAAAGTAAGTCACAATAATCCTATTCATAATATGCTATTATACGACTTGAAAGAATAAAAAGAAACAGGCAGCTCGAGTAACGATCCAACATGAGTAAGTGAACAAATCAAGAGCAAACTTCCGTTACTTAGTACATTGGCTGTCCACTGCGAGCGTTTGTCCGCTTCAAGGAACTGTCGGAAGAGCATCCGTCTCGGCAATGCGACACGAGACGCTTTTTGCTTTTTGTGCCTTTGATGTTGCATTAACGAACCATTCACTGGTATTCCTTTTTATTTATACTAGCTGGTGGTCGCGACTTCGTCCAAGTAAAATTAAAATTTATCATAAAATATAGCCTATGTCACTCACTGATAATGTAACTTTTAAATGGTGAAAGAATTTTTTAAATCGGCCCAGCAGTTTTTACGTTATTTAAATACATACAAAAATACAAATCTTTCGTTTTTATATTATCAGTATGGATTATCCACAGTTTTATGTATGTAATTTTTGTCACATTTGTAGTTTCAATGTGTGAACTATATTTTATCTTTTCTTTCGCTACACAAAAATAACTGACCTATATTTAGCGAAAGTTTAGATATATGTTTGTAGCCTAATCTGCTGAACAGATCTCGATGAAATTTGGCATAGACATAGATAGAGCATAGTCTGGAAGAACACATAGGCTATTTCCTCTTTATACGCCGACGGAGTCGTTGGCGAAATCTAGTAAAGAATAATCGTCTACATTTTTAAAAACTTTGTACACTGATTTTAGTTTTATTTTACTGTTAAAATGCATGTACTCGTATAATATTCCTTTAAAGTTATCGCTTATCTGTCTTGCATTATGTATGTATCTGCATCAATTCACAGAATCGTTACCCGAGTACTCGATAAATCAAAGTGTTAATAGTACAAAGCGATTGGCAATACCAAACGGCTTAATGAAGCTTGATTGTTGCCCGTATAGGGAACTGTTTCCCAGCCCTCTTTTTAGTTGCTACATTATCTCATTCTCTTTCTCCTTTATTAAAGCCACGATAAACTAAATAAAAATGTCACTGTAATCAAAGGTCTTCGAGAAGTTTCTATAATACTCGCTAAAGAAAATAATCGGTCGATGTACATCAAGCGTTGTTCGGGTATTTAGTTTACGAGCTTAATGCGTGGTAAAATATAGTAAGGTATATCGCCCACGCGGACTCCTTATGAAAATGGTTCTCGTATGCGGGCACTAACAACAGTGTAGAGTTTAACAGTGGTAGAGCCCGCTTTAACATCTTCGCACGAATGGGCCGGCTCGCCCGGTGTAATACCAC
>NW_013525035.1:3616881-3664649 GCF_000836215.1 Papilio polytes | reverse complement strand
AGTTGTGCAACTAAACAGTTGAATTGGCTGCGAAACAATCGACAATCGCACAACAGTTGTGCGATAGTTTAGTCAAAGGTGTGCGCCCGCTCTAAATACCAGTAACTTTAGTATACTATGTGTAAATTTTTTTGTACATAAACGTGGGGTGGCGTGTAGATAGGGTAGTCTAGGTCTAGTCCGGCAACGTAACGACTTAACGATTGACTCTCTTATAAGTGTCATTTGATTTACATTCTTCTCGTGTCATAAGATAATTAAGTTTATTGATCTTTTTTAATTTACAAATGGTTTTGATTACTTTTATATTAATTTACTGGTAAATTTTTATCAAAACGACAATCAATATTCACGTCACCGCATCCGATTTTAACTCTTTGTTAGCAGTAACCGCGGACATTCTGGTTGTAATTACTACAAAACATTGACAATGTCATGCGTTCCATTTCAGCGACCACTAGTGATGTCTTACATTTTGTCGATGTTTTGTAATACTAATATTTTATAATTCAAAATTTGAATTTGAATATCAATAATTTGTATTACCCTGTTAAACTTACATGTTTTATAAAAAAGCATCTCCTTATACCTATATTTTATTCTTATATTATTCCTTCAATAGGTAACAGTAATTTTTTTGTAAAAAATAATACTTTGAAGAATTTGGTACTTGAAGTACATTAGTACTATTAGCACAATTTCTAACCAATTTTGATTTTCGATATCGATGCATTTTGCTAAGTCCATCACTAGTTACGGGAAATCACACGCTAGTGTTGTGCTATTGAATAAAATCACGGAAGCTTCGGCACAGCAAATCATATGCGGGGTAAATTGAGCGTGTTGTGTGTGGCGCGATTTGGTACAATTGCTTGTGTTGTTTACCTCACTAATTTTGGATGTCCCTCTCTAAAAGTAAAGTTTTTCACAGGGTATGTGGGTATATGTTTCCTTGTGTTTTTTTTTAGCTATAACACCTCGATATATTTAGAGATAGGGATGGATATCGATATTTTTATCAACTAATTTAAGTTGATTACGTAAACGCAACTAAACAAAATAGAGCAACGCTTTCCTGGACTATAATGTTGTTACAGTAAAATAAATTGTCCATTTAATTAAAGTGACGTCATACTTCGACCTTTTCTGGTAACAATGACATCGTTAAAATTCGAAAGTTAAAAGACAATATAGAAATGACTCCATATAGGTAGATTTTTCCTCACTTTGACCTATATTAGATGCAATTTCACTTGATAAGTTGCACGATTATGAGTTGAAGAATAATTGTTTACTATCTGTTCCCATGCGGCTTCACCCGCATAAAATTATAAAAACTTTATTTTATTGTTTACATTTTTTAAATTATTAATTACAAATGTCAAAATGACAGGACATAATGACAACCTTGCTTCCTTGATGTTGGCAGCAACTTATGGTCTCTTTCCCACATTAGGGTTTTTATCCAAAATATTTACTCCCTAAGTTTAATGGCGTTAAAATATATAGCCTAAAACGTGATGCAAGTGTAGGTCTTTTTATAAAAAAAAAGGAAAATTCATAAATATGTAATTGCTGACATCTTAGGCAACAAAGAAGTGTGTGTTTACGCTTTATTATAATAGTATAGATATGTCGTGGCCAAATCTCTTAAATTGCCAATAAAATAATATTTCCTGAAAAGTCTGCATTTTTTAATGGACAGTTACGCTGTATAACTCCTGTAACAGTTAAGGCGAATATAACCGATTTGACTAAGTTTTGTTTGTGGTTTACATTATTAGTAATAATTGTAAACTTCCTCATATCGAAGGTCATCCATAATTAACTAACCAGTTTCTGTAGTATTAACAAATTGAAGATAATTGAATATCCAAAGATTTATCACGTTATGAAATTTATAAGTATTGTCAAGGTATTAAATACTACGTAGACTTTTGTCATTTATATTGTTTAGGTGTTGAATGTATACATAAAATTTTTAATATCACCATACACAAATAACTACTCTATTTCTAATGAATTATGGTTTCAAATTCAATAACCCGGTTGTATTAGTCATCGCAGTCTGATAGCGTCATTTAGCTAGTTGTTTGCCGTCACTTCGTCTGCTACGTGTACATAGTGTAGCGTGCGCATGTTAACACGCTTTAATAATATTTAGACACGTCACATGTGTTTAACATCATCTGCTTCCTCATGTTCTGTTGGGAGACACCTGTATGACTGTCTTGACTCTATGGTCGACCGACTCTATTTGTTGTATAACTTAGATTACCTCTTGTACTTTTATGAAATCCTGGTACTTCGGTTTACTAATGCATTTATCCTAGATTTTTTTAAGTGGACCGATTATCTATCTATGCCTAGCTACATACAATAAAATCGGAGTGTCTGTTTGTAATATCAAACGAAAAAGTTCGACGGGACTTTTACTGGAGGCTACCTGACATGGATAGGCTAGGCTACTTTTTTAATTTCGCGCTGTCAAAATGGCGTAACGTGTGGTCCAAATTTGCTCTAACGAAGTTTGCTAAATAACTCGTTCAAATATAAAATTATATGGAAGGGAAAATATTTGGGTCAAAAGGTCGCCTTGAAACTTTGAAAGTAAGTCATGTTTATTGACATGTGCGTGACAGTGTTGACAGTAGCTGTCAATGTCACTTGTGTGGGGTGACTAGCGGGGGGTATATTAGAGGAAGAAAATCAAATCAATATAAATAGGCTTTTGTACAAATAACGATATGCGTTACACTTTATATGCCATTAAAATTTTATTGTAACGTACGTCAGGAAATTTGGTAGCACTAGACGTGTTTGATAAAAAAAAATTAATATGGATTGATTGTGGTATTTGATTATGTTCTTTTTGTTTTAAATACGTTTATTTTTGTACCATAAAATTTTAGTATCAGTCCTCTGTAATTCATCCACTTTTTACAAACATCTGACCACTTACAGAGCGCATCAATGCGAATAATCGTTTCATGGAATAGACTTGACTGCTTTCGCAATTTTTTTCCCAGTCCATCCGTAACCCGTCCATTGGTACAGGAAAATATAAGGGCGTTCCACACTATACTTCTTCCTTGACAATAAAATACCAACATGATTTGTAATTGTAAACGAAAATATTTTATTATCTGTGCTGAATAAACTCGAAAAGTACTTAAACGGATTAAAGGTAAAGTAAGAAACAAAAACAAAGGAATTAACTTCATGAAATAATTACAATTTAAACATAAAATGAGTTTTTACCAGTAAAGGTCTATTCGTACCTTCAGATGACATTTATAAAGATTGTATCGTGAGAAATAAAATCAATTTGAACAATTTTTATACAAACACGAAGCTAACAATAACAAAAACATTTTAAATAAAATATTTTGACCTCGACTGTACAAATAAAATTTGTTTGCTTTTTTAACATAGGTTTAGTGAGGTCAACCAGTAGCGGTTAACTGCGTATTTATTGTGTTGACATTATTGTATTTACATTTTAAAATAATGCAGTATTATTTCCAGAATTATGATACTGAGTACAACATCTATGCGTATCTTGTAAGACATCCTCAACTTAGGAAATCAGCTATAAAAAGAATATCCCCTGTAATTGACCTGAGTGACGAGCACAGTCCAATCTCTGAGCCTATTCGTTAAGACTCCAATTTCATATTTGATAGAGGGCAAATTATATTAGACACACAAAAACCAACGAGGTAGCTATATTGCGATGAATTTGAGTTTGCGAATTGTCATCTATGACAAATGTAAGAATCTGTCTGACGTAAAAACTGATTCTAGTTCTAAGCCTTGTGTCAAGCTCACAGTGTGTCCCAGCCCTTATTCGTCGTCCCACTGCCCTAAGAACTGACGCGTGCCAGGTTTCATTTCCCATTCCGTCGTTAGTCGATCGAACAACAATCGACGAATAATAAACAACGTTTCACTTTTCTATTTTAGTTCGGGATCGCATACTTGGCTGCTACCACTGTGGGAACCTCCGTGTTCGGTCGCTTTACTTTGTTTATACTTTGTTTACAATAGTAATGGACTATTAAAAGTCGTTAATCGATATCTGTTTTTAGAAATGCTTTTTAAAGCGTTAATTTTAGCGATATTTGATAAATAAAGAGAAATATTTTTTCTACTAACGAACTTTAGTAAAAAAAATAACATAACATAAAATGTCTTTTGACATCTCACTTCTTACTCTTACTAATATAAATGCGAAAGTTTAGATGGATGGATGGATGTTTGTAAGAGTTTATAGCCTAAACGGCTGAAGTGATTTCGATGAAATTTGGCATAGATGTAGAGGATAGTCTGGAATAACACATATGCTACTTGCTCTTGTTTTTAATTAATGCCACTCGGACGGAGACGCGGGCGAAATCTAGTATTTCATAAAAGTTCAACCTTTAATTGTTACATTTGAAAACAAAATAACAATTGTTAATCCTTTCTCACGCTAATGTGTTATTTAAATCTTTAATCATCTCATTAGAGTAGGACATTAGTTAAAAATAACATCTATTGTGTTCTATTCCGATTATATTCTAATTCAATACAATCGTCCTTGAGGTAATAGCTAACACGTAATGGTAAATGACCATTCAAACTTTATAGGAGCTCGGAAATCACACAAAAGTACAGAGTAAATTTGCTATCGAAATGGATATAGGAGCGTAGCACATCTCGTGCCATTTGTAACGGCAATGTAAATATGCTCGTACCCACGAGCTGCAATTAAGTTTGATTCTTACAGTACAGACCTCGAAAACTATCGATTCTTGACTCCGAATATAGTTTGGAACACTTGAGGCGTCGTAAAGGAGGGTACTAAAATGGTGTAATATCTTAATCAACACTTAAATTCTATACGTATACCATTTTAGGGGCTGTTTCGTTTAATATTTAATGACTATGATAACACTAAATGCATTGTTGTAGAGAAAAGAGAGTAACAAATCGAATTATGGACCCTATATAGATGTGAATTCTTGTTTATCTTTGATTTGCGTTTACGAATATAATGTTTTCGTTGTCGATGATACAAATTGAATATACTATTCTTTGTTGAATAAAACCATAAATATAGGGAAAAAAGAAAATGTTTTATATTACGAAGTACACTCGTTCACAATGGGGCCACGTTCCAAGACTTTGCTCCACTTTCTGTAGGCGTCCCCTAATGGCGCCCACAGGATTGCCATTTATATATCTTAAATGAAAAATGTCACAATTAGAAACTTGAATTTGAAACGCAGCTTAGTTTAGATTCTCATACTAAATTACATCCATACGCGTAAGTGCGATGTATGTATTGAAATAACCCAAAAACGACTGGATTTCAATAATTGTTTTACTATTAAAAAACTATGTTATCACTGTGTAACATGGGCTATTTAAAATTTCACGTCTCGAGCAACAGCTAGTAATATAAAGAGAATAGATTTGTGTTTTCGGATTTTTGTATATGTTGAAATAACACAAAAACTACTGAGCCGATTCCAAAAATTCTTTCACTATTAAAAAGCTATTATATCATCAGTGAGTATTATAGGCTATATTCATTTTTACTACTTTATTATAAAATTCCATTCGAGTAATATTACCATTGCAAAGGTTGCATTATTTGTTACGAGTTTCAATGTAATAAAATATAAATACTTCCGCAGAGCTATTCATATTAACATCCGCAGGCGACTGTCCACATTGTAACATAACTGTCCACGTAATTTCACATCGACCACGAAATATTAATTAGGTGAAATTATCATTATATTTAGGAAGGTACCACAGACGGAATATAAATCTATCGGCCTTGATTCCCGATTTGGCGGGCGATGTGAGCACGATACGCTACCGACTCGACTCATTAGACGCTTGCATTGTCGATGGCCAGTGCTTCTTTACCCGTGCTCTGAGTCGCCTAGTCGCGCGCTAGTTTACGCACATCTCCGTGGCGCGTGGAAAAAAATTTAAAAAAAAGTAAAAAATACGCGCGCTTTGTATCAAAAATGGGTGTAGTGAAAAAGCAAAAGAAAAATAAAACGAAAAACGAAATAAAGAAAACCGAAGAAGTGAATGGAAAAACAAAAAAGGATGAAAATAAAGTGAAAAAGAAAAAGAAAGTGTCGTGTTTACAGTGTATCAAGTCGCATGATGATGGTACTTATTTTTTATTATTTATATTTTATATACGTAAACAATTACGCTTATCACAAATAGGATAGGCAGTAGGTATGAATTGTTATATTTTAAACTGATTTGTGTTAAACCATATCAAACAAGTTTGAGGCTCTTGTTTTTTTTTAACAATATTTTCTTACGTATTTGTAATTTAAAATACTAGCTGTTGCTCGCGACTTCACCCGCGTGAAATTAAATAAACATTAGAAAAACATAGCCTATGTTACTCACTGATAACGTAGCTTTTTAATGGTGTAAGAATTTTTGAAATCGGCCTATTAGTTTTAGAGTTATTTCAATACATAGGAAAATACAAATTTTTCCTCTTTATAATATTAGTATAGATTACAGAAAATGTAGGCTTCATATTGCCTTATAAATAATATGTGTTGAATATTTTCGCCATGCCTGCGTTTCTTTCGTAAACACAGTAATAAATCCACTTTACGGTGGAATTATTTTTACCTATTCGTGTTTCCTTTCGGCATATACGAATGTTTTATTAATTTTATCCAACTTGTCCTATTGCCAATTATATTGACTTTTGATGACATTTGGATTAGTGCCCGATAGAATACAGTTTTATATAAAAACACTTATAAACAACAGCAATGTAAACACAGGCGTGTAGTTACACTTTTAAAATTTACTATGAATTAATTAACGTAAAACTTTAACTTTAACAGATATCTTTGATAACCGTAATTTCTATTTATCCAGTATCAATTTTTGACTTATTGTAAAACATGAAAATTTTATAATACATCATACTATTCATCATACTAATATTGTAGTAGTAGTAGTATTAGTTTTTAGTTGGTATTTATGTCGTCAATTTTATCCAAGAAGCACCATTGGCACACTATTATAATTCCAATTAATTTAATATCACTTGGTACTACTAGTCCTACTAATATTATAAATGCAAAAGTTTAGACGGATAGATGGATGTTTGTTAGATTTTGTAGCCTAAACGACTGAACGGAAATTTGGTATAGATGTAGAGGACAATCTGAAAGAATACATACTCACTATTGTTTTTTTTAATTCCGACGTAGTCGCGGCCGAAAGCTAGTGTTAAATAATCTCAGTATTTTTTTCGGTTAATATCTAAATACGTTTTCAGACAACCTAAATACCATACGAATGTTTATATAAATATGATTTTGATTAGTTTATGATCAATGTAACGTAATGTTCGGATCAGCGACTGCGGCCTCAATTTCCATGTTTACATCCCGAATAAGTCTGGAAGATTGCGTAACGTGTGTATTCCAGATATCATTTTAAAAACATTTCCCTCTTCATCGACGTGTCAAGGTTAGGCATTTTCATTTACATCACCACTACTTGGAAAGAAACTTGGCGAATTAAAAAAAATCACATAACATAACGTATAGAAGTAAACGGCTGAATAAATAAATTAGGTCATGAATATAAAAACGTAAGATAATATATTTTCGATGATATATACATATAGATTTATTAAAACCAGACTAGATTTAGCATATTAAGGGCCTGTCCCACCACTGGCTTATAGAGGCTCAGATAGCTAAAAATGACGTCACTGTCACAAAAGGGAACAAAACCCGATATTCCCATAATATATTTTACACGTTGATTTGTTATCAGTCAATATACAATTTGATGGCAATGGACCTTAGTCTTTGCTTAAACCTAGTTTATACGCGTACTTGTGTACGTATTTATAGTCTTTCTTACCTGAAAATTTACTTACGTATCGAGCAAGAGATCAGTTCAGTACAAGTAAACGTGCAAAAAACGTTCTAGTTCAAACAAATGTACTGAGATGTGGAATTTAAAGCCAATTAAAATTATCAAATAGAATGTTATGTTGTGCTACAATTGACGCACTGAAGCCTCCCAAGTGAGGTCTGCAGGTGCAGCGATCGCAGATTGTTTCTCATATTGGCAATGGCTTCTTCATTTAACATGTCGTATCAACTTTGACATGTGTTTCTGTTATTGTGTAATTTATGACTTACTAGCCTTCGCCTGCGACTCCCTTCGCGTGGAATTAAAAAAAAACAAAACCGAGTAGCCTATGTGTTCTTCCAAACTAATCCTCCACATCTATACCAAATTTCATCGAAATTCGCTCAGCCGTTTAGGCTACAAACTCTAACAAACATCCATCCATCTATCCGTCCATCCATCTAAACTTTCGCATTTATAATATTAGTAAGATATCTATTGAGATATGTTTCTGCCAGAGATTAAATATGTCATTTATACAGCGAAAGCTCGAGAGTTTATGTATTTTTTTTACAATATCATCATTAATTTCTATACAAGTCGATTTGATGTAACCGATTTGTTTGTATGTTTAGGTAGATAGAAAATATTCTTATTGACAAACGATCTATTTTGTTATATGTATGAATAACAGTAATAAATGTTATAAAATCAATGTTAAACAAAAAAAATCTCATTTCGAATTATATAATAAGGTTAGAATAAGGTGCGGCATAGTAGATACAAACCTTGGAGCTAAATATAGACTGAAACAATTTTCTTAATTATCCAATCGAACTTCGCTGTCTGCGGCAAGATAAGATTATGCTGAAATATACGATATTCCCAAAACAATTCGAAGTATTGTTTTGGGAGTATCATGTCTAGAATGCGACTATGCCTCAAGTAAGACAATCATCGTGTGTAATATTTTATTCTTATCGGTATTTTTAATGATTCGTGCATGGTTTTTCATACATTAAACCATTCGTCTATGTTGATATTTATTTACTGTAAATCTATACTTCTATACTAATGTAATAAAACGTAATCACACATTTCTTTGTTACCTAAGGTGTCAGCATTCACAGCATATTTTCGAGTAACTCTTTTTTTAATAAAAAGCCCTACACTTACGTCACGCTTTACGCTATATATTTTCACGCCGTTAAACTTAGGGGTAATTATTTTGGATAAAAACCCTAATGTAGGAAAGAGACCATAAGTTGTTGCCAACATCAAGGAAGCAAGTTTGCCATGATGTCAAACATCATGTCATGTCATTTTGACATTTGCAATTGATAATTTGACAAATGTAAACAATGAAATGAAAAATTTATAATTTTATGCGGATAAGTCCCATGAGAACAGCTTACTAGCTCGCTAGCTTACTAGCTAGCTAGCAAATGAAGTAAAGATTAGTCTTACGAATAAAATTTTTAGGACAGACGTAGAGCGACTTGAGAAGACCATACCGAAGTTTTCTTACAATTAGGTCAATGATTTTTAATGGTATTTTTTGTTATGTAAAACAAAAATTTCAGTATCCAGTCTAATGTTTAATAGACATGTCATATCTCATTATTTAATGAAGCGTGTCTGCGTGGGTCTATTGTCATATTCCAACAACCCACTCCTACGTTGTCTGGAAAAAACAAAGCGTTACTTTACTCTGCAACGGATATTTAATTTAAGAGCATTTTTCGTTATTATCCAGCCTAGCCGAAATAGTCTAGGAAGTATTTAAACCTATGTCTGTTTTGTAGATCACATTTTGTTAAATTACTGGTTTTGTTCTATGTTTTTCAGCAAGAATTTCCTTTGAATTTTGTTTATACAGTGTGGTTTTAATTTCTTTTAGTAATGACAAATATCGTCATTAGTAAAATCTAAAACAAATGTTTAAAATTACGTCGTAGTTTTTCAAACGGTGGTTTAACTTGACTCGTTAATTTTAACGATTTACGACTTAATATCTTTTGTCAACAAAGTTTAACTGCTTTTCCAAGGGCATTGGATGTAATGGTAATGATTCGCGCCGGTTAATGTACGTTCATGTCCAGTGGAAACAATGGCTTACATCAGTCATCGGTGTGACAAAATAAAACCTATATGTAAATATTTTTGAAGTGAACAAACTACTTTGATTACAATAAATGGTTACTTTTCTTTTACCTATTGACTTAACACATCTCGCATAAAACTATCCAATTTTCTCTTCTTCTGTTTATTAATCGATTAACAGATAGTCGATATCGATATTGTTTATAAGGCCGTTATATACCGTTCAGCTTACTGCTTTTTCGATTCTTCAACCGATATATTGTGTTATTCGATGTTTTATTCAGCGGTTTTTGACTAATTATTTTTTTATGTCAAAAAATAAACGCACTCTTATTTCATACATTTCAATTCAACAGGAATAAGTTTTCATAAGATTATAGAATAAAAGGTAATTGTTGAATGACGGGAAGTGTAAAGAATGGGATTATGCAATAATGCAATCAATTGTAGAATATGAGAATACATTTCTATAGTCATTTATTGGATGGCTCTAATAAGATAATGACACAGAAGTAATCCAGTGAAAGAATTTAATTTACTTCCCATTTAAATTTTAACATCATACAACCGTCACTATATAATATAGCACCTATGTTTGTTGTTCGGATTAAATTATGTCACCGAAAAAACGTCCACTGTATCTAATTCATTAATTTCCATACATATTAAATGTATGACATTTACGATGTACAAAACTCAATAATCAATCGTATCAACAAGTGACCAGTATTAAATGACGACTCTCACCTGACTTATGTGAGATGCGCGTGCGCATTGTATTACCAGATCTCACGGCTAGAGGCAGCACCTACGCTTCCGGAACATATCAAGTTTTATAGATCATTAGGTCATGTTTATTTAAATTAGAATAGCCTTCAAATTCGAAAATATGAAAAAAAATATCATCGTACAAAGAATTAAAAAAAGTTTTAAAGGTATCCCTTTATTGATTAGAAATCTCTGAGTTTCGCAGTTCTTATTATAAAGAACGTAGTTGTAAATATGTAGTTTCCATTTCCAGCGATAATGGAATTAGATACAGCGAATACACAATTAGTTTCACGTAAATGAAGGCAAAGAGCATATTGTGCTATTTGGGTTGTAGGATACATTAATTAACACAATCGCAATGATCAGGGACGACAACGAACTGAATGAAGTCATGGCGACTGAATGAGACCTTATGAATGATTCGCCGTTATCATACATACTTGTCCTTAGCATAATTAATTAAAACGTAGGCGATTACCTTCAGATTGCACGATACTGACCTATTTCTTTTACCCTAATATGTCCAATGTCTTTATTATTGTTATACAAAATAATTTAACACCGGTAGAGGTAGACCTAGAAAGAGATGTATGGATTACATGAAAGGTGACATGATCAAGAAGGGAGTGACCGAGGTGACGTATGATAGAGTTATTTCGAGAACGAAAATCTGATCCGAGCCTACGGAAGTAGGATAATGAAGGGAATATGATGAGTCACTTAATTGATTTAATTGTGTGTGTCTCGATTGCCGAAACATCACTACTTAAACATATTGTCATCTCATTTTATTCAAGAAGAGTGAGAAGGACAACAAATTGTTTATCTACAAGTCTTTGGATAATGGAAACCCGCTACAATTAACACTTATATACGATATGTTTACGTAATCACAACGCTATTATTGTGGGCGTGATGGAAACATATTAGCATGTGGAGTATCGTCTTAACAGGTACGCGACCTTTAGCTTCCGATGATGTCATACCTCCTACTAAAAGACCCTCACAATGTATACTTACCCTTATTAGTCGCATACTGTAAATGGATTTGGGACAATTCGAGGTTTAAGATTAGACAACTGAGTTTTATATGACAAAGACTCTTGAGATACGCTTCTGAATTGGATGCATTTGTTAAGTTTGTTAATTTTTTAGTTTAACGTTTTATGATGATTTTGTTATTGGTTTTACACCATTTTAATATAATTTGATTGTCACTTCATGCGTTTGAAGTGTGATGGAAGGACAAATAGAGATTTATACTCTACCTACCCCTCTATATTGTAACCTTGGAAGTTCTGTTTGCCAATGTTTTTCATATGTAAAGAGTTGAAGATATAAATAAAAAAATTGTCTGCTAATAAGAAGCATATAAAAAAATAATTGCTTTGTTTCAAAATACTTCTCAGTCACAAAAAAACTCTTTGCTGTGATATTTCAAATGTGTTGCGCACAAATTGTCTGAAAATGCTTAAGTTAAAAAAATATCAAAACCGTGCATTAGTCACTCGATTGAAAAACTACATGATATTCCGTCATGGTCACAAAATCACATTTTGAGATACTATTCAAATGCTTGTATCTTCATATTCGAACTACGAGCTTTAATACTCTTTTATTAATAAAGTAGCTGTTTCTCGCGACTTTGTCCGTGTGAAATTAAAAAATAAATACCCTGTGTGACTTACAGCTAAATTACCTTTCTAACTAACTGTGACAGAATTTTAAAAATTTTAAATAAAAAATACAAATCTTTCCTCTATAATATTAGTATATTTCATAATTTATTGTTAATCGATCAAACTTTGATAAAACTAAAAGCAAAAGGAAACACTCGTGTATGAAATCATGTAATATTTTTAAAGCAAAATCTATTTTTGGCGAACGATTCACAAAATTGTGAGCGATATTCTGGCACTTGGTGTTAGTTGCGTCATACAATGAGAAGAATAAAAGCATTCGTCAAAACATCGCGGTCGTAGGGTTTTTGTGATGGTGACATCAACTTCAGCAAAAATGTTCTTAGTCCTACATATTTAGGACAATTTTATTGATTGCTGAATAGTTTCACGTCTGTGTACTTAAATATATCAATGATTGAAACCTATGTTTTAATTAACTAATAGAGAAATCGTGATATAACTTTGATAGCGTATTCTGAGGACGTCAAACAAGGTTTATGGTCTCTAATGTGTGAAATAAAGTTAATATGGTGTTTAGTGCTTACAATTGTAGTTTTTTTTTACCTACAACAGATAAGACAAAAGCTAATTAAAAAAAATATTTGAAAAGACTAGCATTTCTTTCTTCAGTATCGTCTGTTCGCATCTCTAAATAACATCTAAGTAACAGCACAGAATAGACAGTTATGACCTATATCTTTTATTTCGTTTCAACGACACCCGTATCAACGTTTTACGGTCTAACCGTAAGTTTCCACTGCCGAAACAGCTAAACAATATATTGCTATCACTAGTCTTCCAAAGGAAAAGATAAAGACGATAATATACAATGGTTTTGCCAGTGAAATCCTACTGTTAGAATGTTGCGTGATGCGTGCTGAGTTATTCAGACGATACACGCTACTTGTAATTATTCAATTATCTTTTGATTCAATTGATGACGTCAATAATACAAAAAAAACTACCGTATTGTTAACCGGATAATATGCCGCGTTGTTCTTTACAACAGAATAAATCTGTCGCTCGTAATCGAATCGGATTTCTTTTCATCAGGAAATAAAAGACTACTGTACACTTCGTATGGGATGTTTAAAAGGTACCAGACCATACAATAGCAAAAACAGAGATAGTAGGAACTTAGCACTAAATCCCCTCATTAGTCATCCTGGAGAGGGCCTGTGATTTCCAAAGAAATGCTTTCGGACCTCTACACTAGAATAAATGTAGACCTAACTTACAAATTCCAAAAACATATATCTTTAGTAAATGCCCGTTGGGCTTAGGTGAAGAAACGTAAAAGCTTTTCATGCTATCTGTACAATAGTACAGTCTTCAAATTATAATAATAATATTGAAAGACAAGATATGCTAACAAGTTATTTTCCAGTTAATGCGTAAAATAATATTTGCCCAAGATATACTTGTCAATTATAATGATTATGCAGAACTACTTAATTGTTTTTGCATATCTTATTGTTATTTGTGATTATTCAAATGAGAAACTTCTCAGATCACTCTATTAAATCGGTTAAATATACATACTGGATAAGCGAAAATAATTTCAGATCGATTATTAGTTTCGGCCATTGTTTGATTACGTTTTTAGTTTTTATTTTTGGATCATGAACCATTGCATAAAAATGTTATGGTTTTAATCAATATTTGTTTTACTAATACGTTACGTTACATACTGTCTAACTTTCATTAAGGTATTTATTTAATTTTACATTAAAAGTAACATTAATGGATAAGATACAAAATGTGTATGTTAGAGGAAGTTTGAGAGTAGCCCCAGTCGTAGAGAAGGTAAGGAGTAAATGGTTACGTGGTGTGGGCATGTTATGAGGTGGGATGAATCGCATGTTACAAGGAGAACGTTAGTTATGAGTATGCAAGGGTACATCGGTAGAGGTACACCTAGAAAGAGATGGATGGATTGCGTAAAAGGTGACATGATCAAAAAGGGAGTGATGACTGCGATGACGTATGATAGTTATGTGGAGGACAAAAACCTGTTATGCCGACCCTACGGGAGTAGGATAAGGAGAAAGATCATCATCTCCCCTGCCTTATCCTACTCCCGTAGGGTCGGCGCACCGGGTTTTCGTCCTCCAAAGCATTCTATCATCCGTCATCTCAGTCATCACTCCCTTCTTGATCATGTCACCTTTCACGCAATCCATCCATCTCTTTCTAGGTCTACCTCTACCGATGTACCCCTCCACATTCATAACTAACATCCTTCTTGTCACATGCGATTCATCCCTTCTCATAACATGCCCATACCACTCTAACCTTTTACTCCTTATTTTCTCAACCACTGGGGCTACTCTCAAACTTCCTCTAATAAGAATAAGGAGAAAGATGATGGTGATTAATAATAATCTCTACCATCAAAGATCTTGCAGACTTAAACCTGTAATCTAGATTAAATTGGTTCTCAAACTTATTGGTAATCTTCAACTAAACCTTGACACGTAATATCAATAACGATCGACCTAAATATTTCACGTAACTGTGACTAATTCAATCGTTGTAGTCATTACGCTAGCGGACATCGCACGCGATGTCAATTTGGAAGTGAACCCCATGCACTATTGACACGATAAGGAGTTATGCAATATATCAGTATATGTCCCTAACAATACTGCACATATTGGGTAATTGCTGATATTTGTATAGCATTTCTTTCTTTTATGTATTTCTAATGATTGCTTTAGTTAACAATGAACCAAGTGACATAAACTATATCGAAGTTTACCAGCGTTTTTTGGCATAAAACAACGCACTATCCTTGTCAATACAGATAAATAGCTTTCGCCCGCGACTCCTTCCGCTTGGAATTAAAAAAAATGAAAAGTGAGTAGTCTATGTGTTTCAGACTGTCATCTCCTCTGTACTAAATTTGATCAAAATCCGTTCAGCCGTTTAGGCTACAAACTCTAACAAACATACATCTACTTTCGCAGTTATCATATTAGTATATGATATCTAAATTCACAAGCGAGTGGGGACATAAAACAATGTACTATGTATTCTTCTAGTACTTATGCTCTAAGTGTAAACTCTACGTAACAGCTTGGAGTCTATTTGTAGCGTTAATTACTGCGTACACCATCGCTGATGAGGTAATCCGGATGAATCTTGTTACGTAACAATCGACAATTGTAACACGCTATACAGAGACCATAGACAATAAATAAAACTATACAAGCAAAAAAGCTTATTGTTTACTTGTTGAAAAGTTACAATTTAAATACGTCATTTTTTTATTTATCGATCAGTAAAATATACATAATTATAATAAAAGTGTCCCACAGATATTCTTTTTTATAATCTACGTTTGTGGTGGTTTGTTTTGGATCATAGCTACGCATGGAAGGTTGCTTTCAGTAGATAATTTAAGTGTCTTTCTAATAAAAAGGAACTCAAAAAGACAATCAATCTTACTTTAAAATACATTTCAGTGTTCGCTTCATATCCTACCTTTTCGCAATTGACCGAATAACAGTTCTCGTAATATAATTCAATATTTCATAGATATCTCTGGATCCATTTCTGATAACCAAAAGGGGCACAGAGTAGATATGCCGGCTATTAACAACGAGTATATCAATTGTTTACCGTTTGTTATTGCACTGTGTCACTTTAGTGGGCGTAGTAATGGCGTTCTTGCATTTAACTGTACAATAAAAAATTACATCATCGTTTATTTTCTAAGTCACAGTGAAGGGCGGAGTTTGTAGCAACATTGTACAATGTTTACACAGATAATTGACATAGGGTATCATCTAAACTGTATCATGTTATTTACTTCCTTAAAACGAATTATTTCATTGAGAGATTAAAGAGCAAGAGAAGTTGTTTAATCATTTACTTACTTTATCACTGCATGTTACATTTTAACAGTGGTAGAGCCCGGTTTAACATCTTCGCACGAATGGGCCGGCTCGCCCGGTGTACTACCACGACCACACAGAAAACACGCGTCTGATGAGTGTGGTGCTGGAGGCCTATTTTGTTCCCTTTCCCTTTCCTTTCTTTTCTTAAGAGGAAAGGATGGGATGGAAAAGTGGATTTGACGGTGGAGGAGACGCATAGGTAGGAAAAAGGTCCTATTTATGTGCATCTCCTCCTCCGTCAATTAAGGGTAGGCAACGCATCTGCAATTGCAGATGTTTATGGGCAGCGGTTGCTCTCCATTTCGGTGGATTCAGGTTGCCGGTTGCTCGTTTGCCACCCTATATTATAAAAAAAATGTCACATCAGTGCATATTTCCCGCATTTTCTAACTAAAGATGTAAAAATTGTTCCATTAAATTCGCGTTATAGATTTGTAAAAAGCAATTTGTCAATGCAATAAATATTTTATGGTAAGTCGTGAGGATCATAATAAGAAGACGATACCAAATATTTTTTTATCTTACTCAAGTGTTTTGGGAGCTTATTTAATTTCCTAGTAACATAAAAGGTTGATTTTTGTTGCTATTCCACTAGATTGGTGTTAAAGTTTTGCTTAGCGTAGGTTTCCATTGCCAAAACACTGATTGTTTACGTATATATACTCTTGTAAACTCGCGGTAAAAGTGGCCAGCAAGTGATTATCACATAAAAAATCGTAGTTATTTAGCAACAGTTTGAAAGCGCTTTTTGTTATAATAGAGCAAAGCCCTTTTATATCACAGTCAATGTACGTAACTGTACACCGCCGGTTGACCAAATGCAAATTGAAGCGATATTTCATTGTGAACATTCGCCATGTGTCCTAAAAACTTATGAATGGGACAAATGTATGCACAGGCACTCCGTCCTTGTCACTCATGTTGGTATTGTGCATGCATGAAATCATAACTGTCGAAAATACTACTGCAGTTATGATTTCTAGTACCTGATCCAGGCAATGCTTTTTAAAGATGATCAATCTCTGGTCATAAGTAGACTTCCTCGTTATTTGGAGATCCCAGTTCAAGTCGATACTACAAAATTATAATCTACTACATATATTTATGTGGGAATGGGTTTTGGCGTGGAAGGAAACGGAACGGAAGTGTGAGGAAGAAGGCATGTAAGCGACAGAGAGAAAGGTTGAAGGAAAAAAGGTGAACAGATAGATCAAAAGACGTCAACAAAGTAGGTAGTAGTTTAAGGAGTTAATAAGAGGTTTAATTAATTTATCTGGCGTTTTACTTAACAATCTAAGGATCCCAAACACTACATTTATATCTTAGGACATCTGATTAATGGTTCCATCCCTTGTTCCAGGTGGATTGGAAGGGAAGTACCGCGTTGCTGCACCTGAGCTCATGCAAGACACATTCATGAGCGATTCGGAAGACGAAGGAGGTAAAGCATAAATTATATTGTAGGTTAACCTGTAGAGACGCCTCACAAGCGTTGCAATACCGCTGCTATTCAGTAACAGACTTTCCATTGCCTAAAACATACTGATATATTTCATGTGCTTGGAAAATGTTTATCTTCCACCTCTACCATGGCAGTTGTTTGTAGGTGAAGTGGAGTGTCCCATACAACAGCAACAGCAGTACCGCTACATGGCGAGCGAGGCGGGTACTCTGCAGCGAGCGCGGCCGCTTGCCGCAGACCACACCGTGGCTGATGGACATCTGTGGCCCAGCAACAATGATAAGAAGGTCGCCACTATTGAACGACAGCCTGTTGATATCGGGTAAGAATATCCCAGCACTCATTAGCACATCCTTATTTTAGTCCCTTTCCCTTTCCTTCGTTTTCTTAAGAGGTAGGGATGGGAAAGAAAAGTGGACGTGACGAGAAATATATCCTCTTTATGTGCGTCTCCTCTTCCGTCATTTAAGGTTAGGCAACGCATCTGCAATTGCGATGTCTATAGTCAGCGGTCGCTTGCTATTTCGGCGAATTTAGGTGGCTTGCTCGTTTGCCAATGTAATAAAAAAATTAGACCTAAGATGCTGGCATATGTACCTCTCTTATATCTCATGTCATATCATTCAACTTATTGTGAAACAATTTACTTTAAATAGCGCAAAACAATATTTAAGAGAAGTCCCTGCTACCTGAAACACAGCTATTACTTGTTCAGGAGACAGAGTCCCATCGATTTTGTATAAAATTGTTCTGGTCCAATAATTTATTTATTTATTAATAAGTTGCTAATTGGTCACATCAGCTTGACAATCTCAATTGTTTTGTCCTTTAAGATAAATGTGCATTTAAAAATCGAATCGAGGAACAATTGAATGGCTTAAAATCACACGCAACTATTTTATATATATTAAAATGTAATGCATGTTTTTGTGTGAGTTCACCTCAAACTATAATAACAAAATGACCGGATTTATGGTTAACCAGGAAGAGCCGAAACTGTTCACAATGGTCTGAAAGTCAGGTGATGTCATCCGAGTGTTACGCCACTTGCAATGACATCAGCAATGCTTGTAATGAGTCTGTGAAATGATTGCGTTGCACGTGCCTTTTAAGGTGTAGTGATGTGATCATTGCAGTTCGCACTTAAGTTTAGTGATGTGCATTAAATCCAACAGAAATGTCGATAAATTTAAAAACAAATGAATTTTGCTTGGATGTTCCTGAGTAGAAATTGGCTCTATATTACGTTAATCTAACTAGTTTTTCAATCCTAAAAAAACTAGCACCTTCATCATCAATTGATGTCTAATCTTAATTTTTCAAATATATCGCGTTACTTAATGACAAGTTGCAATTGCTGTGGTTTTAGCAAACGAGGTGTAACTTAATATTTATGTAGCCTTGTAAACAATATGACTCACCTATATTTAAGACTCGCTTGGAAATCGATTTAAGTTTTAAAATTCAAAATAATTACCTTTTTTATTTGTAGTTTGCCGTAAAAGGCATATAATTGATCTTATCATTTAAAAACTACAATGAAATGGGAAATCTTCTATTCAAAAGTTTCGATGCTTTACATCAGAGGGTCTATCACGAATAATCTTACTTCTTACCAATGTTATAAATGCGAAAGTTTAGATGGATGGATGGATGTTTGTTAGAGTTTGTAGCCTAAACAAATGAACGGATTTCGATGAAATTTAGTATAGATGTAGAGGATAGTCTGGAAGAACACATAGGCTACTTGCTTTTGTTTTTTTTTATTCCTCGCGGACGGAGTCGCAGGCGAAAGCTAGTATAGATAAAAAACGTATTCGTAACGTCATACGACAATGAGATTTGTTGGTGTACTTTACGCCAGGTACATCATGTCATTTAATACAAATTCTGTCGACGACGTCACTAAAGTATTCTCACGAGTATTCATGATAAGCTCCCTGATGTAAGATATATTTTCTCAGTCAAGGTTACATCTACGTTGTATTGAATGACGTGTTTTAGTGCATTACAATGGTGTCAGGATATTCAATTGATTCACTCAATGCACTAGTTGAGATTCACTTACTATACGTGTTACGGACGTGCTCAGAAAATTTAGTTTGTTTGTCTAAAGCCAGTGATAACTTGGAATACAGATTTAAATGTAAATATGTTAGTTCATCAACATAATTTATTTATTTATTTATATAGGAATGCCAACAAAACATATTAAAATAGAAATACCTACATACAATGGTTTAAACTCAGTTAAAAATATGAACATAAACTTTAATTTACAGGCAAACACAACATTCATAGATAGAAAAACAATCTGCAAACAACAGTTATCTTACATCTAAGAAGTTCGCACTTGTTAATGGGTCTATCTTGTGGTCTCAGTGTACAAATTTAATTTTTAGACCACATAACAACTCTGCGTGAAAATGGTTAGAAAATTCAGAGAAGCGTCACGTTATGTCAATTTCGTTACATGAGAGAGAACGTGTTGTATCTCCTTCTCGCTTTTTATCTGATAATAGTCCTTATTGTAATACAAATAGTGTTGCTTATCATTTTCAGGTTCCTGGTGTCGTTTGTGGTGGACGCTCGTGGTGGTGCGATGAAGGCGAAGAGACGCGGCGGAGTGCGCATTATAGTGCCCCCTGCAGCTTGTGCTGCGCCCACTAGAGTTACATGCCGGTAAGGTTAAAGATAATCTTATGTGTTTTAAAGATTAGTATGGTATGGGCATGTTTTGAGAAGGGATGTATCGCATGTACATGGGGAACGTTAGTTATGAGTGTGGTACACCGGTAGAGGTAGACCTAGAAAGAGATGGATTGCTTGAAATTTGAAATTAAGAAGCGAGTGATGACTGAGGTGACGGATAGGTATTTGAAGGACGAAAACCCGGTTCGCACTACGAGTGTAGAATAAGGTAGGGGAGATGATGATGAATCTTCTCTATATTCTGGACTCTTTAATTACTAAAACTACTTGAGATTTTTTCATATCTAAAACTAAGAAACTGTAAACTTTATTTTTTCAAGGTCAAATAATCTAATATTTTAAGGATATTTTGCTAGTATATTTTTGAGCGATATTTTTTGCATAGTAATAACAAAACTAGTCGCATAATAATTGCAGTACAGTAACACAATAGTTTTGAGTCATTTGCTAAATTGAAAACTTTTGGGACTGTGCCCGATGACGCATAGTTTGTTTATTTGGGTTTTGTTCGAACTCTAAAGATTTGCATATAAACATTACTAAATAATAAATTTAATTTACTTTTCTTATTAATCGTCGGTTTTAAAGTTACTTGATACTTGTTATAGTGCGGCGACACGTCGTGCTCCGGCCGCGGCGCCGCCCCCACTCATGGAAGGCGAAGCCTTAGCCTCGAGATTGCTAGAACTACAACCACAGGGTGCTAAATTTTTAGCGTAAGTATTAACTTAAAAAATTTAACATTTCTTATAAGACAATGTGTTTTTAAATCATTAATGATTATTGTAATTATTTTGAATGTACTTAAAATTACCTTAAATAAAGGGATTTTCTTTTACCATTTGAAATTATGTACTTTTGTTTGTAATACAAAACAATGTCTTATTTCATATTTGTATAACAATGTTTATATTTTATTTTAGTATTTTAATGAATTATAAACGAACACATCAAAATATGAAATTTAAATAATATTTTTCTAACATTTATTCAATATTCTTCTTTTTAATTTAATAATTTTGCAACACCCTGTACAGTCCGGTAATAATCGAAGTACCTATCTTCACGGCGTCGTGCGCCGAGCGCGAGATCGTGGTGCTGCGCTCCGACACCGGGGACACCTGGCAGGACCACTACCTGCACCACAACGACAACCCGCTCATACAGGTGCGGCCACACTGAGGGAGCCCTTAGTAGCACCCCTAGTACACAGCAAACGGAACTAACAATGATACAAATCACCCTTTAATATTACACAGCAAAATGTTGAATAGTGTTTATGGAAATTTCTAGAATCTCTAGGTCGACGACTAGCTTACGACTCTAGACGACTTTATACTAGCTTTTGCCCGGGACACCGTATGCGTGGAATTAAAAAAGTAACTTAGCCTATGTGTTTTTCTGGCTATCCTCTACATCTATGTCAAATTTCATATATATACTTTCAACAGTTTAAGCTACAAATTCTAACATCCATCCATCCATACTTTACTTACTATGACAGAAAAGTCTACACTAAGGATCTCCTTTAGCATCCATCGTGTAGTAAAGATATCACTCTAAGGGCGTTTAACATTTAAGTCTGTAAGAACTTTTCTTAATAACTAAGATACACATATAAAACATTACCCTAATGTTGTTAAAATATTTACTAGCTGTGGCTCGCGACTTCGCCCGCGTGAAAAAAAAATATAACCTATGTTACTCACTGATAACGTAGCTTCTTAATGGGGAAAGAATTGTTTTAATTGTCCCAGTAGTTTTTGAGTTATTTCAATACATACAAAAGCCAAAAATACAGATATTTCCCCTTTATAATGTTAGTTGTTTATAAACGGCTCGCTGTAGAGTACGTTGTAAGGTCGAGCCTAATTCGGTGCGGTTGAGGTGAAATTATTTAGCTCATTCGCAATAAACCGAAAATAGGACGCTTCAGAACTAATTATAGCGAACTGTGAAAAGCCCTTGTAATAGGTAATTATTAATAAGGTCAGCAGATACTCTTAAAATGTTTTCTATATTTTTACTTAATATTATAAAGAGTAAAAATTTGTATTTTTGGATTTTGTGTGTTGAAATAACTCAAAAACTACCAGGCCGATTTCAAATATTCTTTCGCCATTGAAAACGTTATCAGTGAGTAACATAGACATGTCTCATATTTGTTAATTATACGCAGTAGAAGTCGCGAAAATCAGCTAGTCCATACTAATATTATAAAGAAGAAAGATTTGTATTTTTGTATGTATTTCAATGAATAAATAACTCAAAAACTACTGGGCCAATTTTAAAACATCTTCATTAGAAAGTAAATTTATTAGTACTCAAAATTATTAATGGCCAGTAACTAATCACGGCCAGTAACTAATAACAGTTAAGCTAATATAAACTCTATGGTACTAACAATAGATACCAAATTGGTTCACCAGGAGGCTCTAGCGCGCGAGCGTCAGGAGTACGGGCCGAGCGGCGAGGCGCTGGGCGAGAGCGGCGAGCGCGTGACGCGCGTAGTGACGTGCGACTTCCCGCACTACCTCGCAGTGGTGTCGCGCGTGCGCCAGGAGGTGCACGTCATCGGCCCCGAGGGCGGCACCGTCTCCAGCGCACATATACCGCAGGTAACATCACTGCATAAAGTTGCATGTGGTAGGCGATAATTGTTTATAACACTAGCTTTCGCCCGCGACTCCGTCCGCGTGGAATTAAAAAAAAACAAAAGTGAGTAGCCTATGTGTTTTTCCAGACTATGATCTACATCTATGACAAATTACATCGAGATCCGTTCAGCCGTTCAGGCTACAAACTCTAACAAACATCCATCCATCCATCTAAACTTTCACATCTATAATATTAGTAAGATTAGTAAGATTAGTAAGATTTTATAATATCTGTGATTAAAATAGGTATTAAGTTTTTTAACAAACTATGAGCAAAAAAAAATAGCTCGAAATAAAGTTTATTATTATATTATACCAACTATTTCTTATAAATGTTATATGTATGAGCATATAAACCTTTCACTAAATTAGCACAACTATTTAGTCTCGCTTTGATTCGAGCTTATATGGAGGTGCGCACTACTCGAATTTTGAGCAACTGAACAGTTCAATTGGCTGCGAAACAATCGACAGCAGTTGTGCGATAGTTTAGTCAAAAGTGTGCGCCGGCTCTTAATTATAGCGACTGCTCTAGTGATCCCTTTCGAAGGCGTTATTGGTTTGTTTATTTAATAATGCCACGTGTCAGGTCCAAGCGCTGTTCCCCCCGCAAGCGCTGACGAAGCGCATCCGCGTGGGGCTGCAGGCGCACGGCGCGGCGGCCGAGCTGTGCCGGCGCGTGCTGCCGCGCCACGCCGCCGTCTCGCCCGTGCTCACGGTGGAGCCGCGCCGCCGCAAGTTCCACCGCAGCATCACGCTCACCGTGCCGCTGCCGCACCAGGTACACTCACCACACTCCGCGATGGCACACTCACAGATTGCATTGTTCCTTACAACGAGAAAAAGTCCTCCAGTTTTTACTGTCAGTACTGGGATGGATTGGCGCAACACTAGATCTTTGACATATACGTCCCATCCCTATCTGATACCTGTCAATGTTATTCAGTTAATTGAATAGCGCGCCATTCTAGTGGACGAAAAAGGAGTAAACAGCGAATTGCATGCATTACATTGGTTATAAGTACTTTTAAGTCTAGTGGGAAACGGCCTGAGTGTTAATTAAATTAAACACGTCGTCCAGACACACGTGAAAGCTGCATAAAATTAATTGTTGTTCATTATAATCGTCTCAATGTGTAAAAAGATTTAAATGACTCTAACTTTTAATGTGAATCCGCTAGATTCCCCGATAGTACGTACAGTCGGGAAAACTGGCGGTTTTTCACCTCAAGAAGTACAATCGTGAACTTGTTGAAACGAGACAGGGAATAAAAACCAATACAACGTTATAAATGTGTATGTTGCAGGGCGCGGTGCACGACAAGGCGTCGACGGCGACGCTGCGCCTGCTGTGCTCCATCATGGGCGGGCAGGCGCGCGCCGTCTGGGAGGACGTCACCGGCTCCACGCCCCTCACCCTCACAGAGGACTGCGCCTCCTTCACCACCACCGTCTCCGCCAGGTAACACATTGCAGCTTATTGAGCTTTTCTCATCAATTTGATATTAAATTCTTTGTTTAAATATTAGACTTATTTTGGTCCTTCGAGTCGGGACTTCTTTTTAACATAACCTCCTAAGACATAAGACTTATTACTACTACATACAGGACGACGATACTTACATTATTTAAAACTAGCTTTCGCCCGCGACTCCGTGATAATAAAAAAAAAAACAAAAGAGAGTATCCTATGAATTCTTCCAGACTATCCCCTACATCTGTGCCGAATTTCATCAAAATCCATTTAGCCGTTTAGGCTACAAACGCTAACAAACATTCATCCATCTATCTATCTAAACATTCATATTTATAATATTAGTAAGATAAGAGAAAATAGGCTCATTGATTTTGGTCCTTCGAGTCGGTACTTCTTTCTAACATTAACTCATACGACTTATTACTACTGTATAGAAAACGGCGACCGTTACCTTATTTAAATTAGTACACTAATCTCTCCATACAGGTGTCATTACATTGTAATTAAATTGTATATTTATTTCAGGTTTTGGCTCATGAATTGTCAAAACGTGAGCGACGCAACTAAAATGGCTACGGAATTGTACAGGTAAATTCGACATTTTTTTACTTTATGATAAAACGATTGTTCATTAAATAACGAATTCGTAGTAAAATATGTAATAACGTATGTATGTAATTGCAGAGAAATGTTATTGGTGCCATTTGAAGTACGCATTGTAGTACTGGGCAAGCGACTTGACGCGCTGGAAGGCAGACTGCTGGTACTCTACATTACTGACAGATATGCTTACGACACGCTTTTAAAACAGGTACGTTTATGATTTAATCTTATTATAGTAATAAGCATGCGAAAATTAAAATAATTTTATTGAAATTCATGAAAGAGGTGAAAAATGGTAGTGCCAATGGTAGTGCCCGCTTTAATATCTTAGTACTGCAGGGCACGCCCGGTGTAATACCACGACCATACAGAAGACAGGCGTGAAATGGAAGCAATTCCGTGTTTCGTCTGATGAGTGTGGTGCTGGAGGCCTTTAAGCCCCTTTTTCTTTACCACCCTTTTCTTATAAGGAGAGGATAGAAAAGGGAAGTGGATTTGACGGTGGAAGAGATGCATAGGAAGGGGAAATACCCTCTTTATGTGCATATATCCGTCGGATAAGGGTAGGCAATGCATCTCCAATTGCGCATGTCTACGGGCAGCGGTCGCTTCGCCATTTTGGCGGATTCAGGTGGCCGCTTGCTCGTTTGCCACCTTATGTTATAAAAAGAGTTATCAAACTATACAGAATTTTGTAAGATAATCTTAATATTAGTGATATTTCAGGACATCCTGTATACATGTATTTTGTATGTTTTGTATGTAATAAAGGAGCACTACACGGAGATCGCGCACTCGACGGCGGTGCGGTTCCTGGACAGCAAGGATGTGTTCCTGGAGTTCTCCGGAAACCTGGTGCCCGTCACCAAGTCCGGCAGCCAGCCCATGTTCACCTTCGAGGTAACGTGCTTAGAATTTCTACTAAACAAGCATAAAACGAAGTAATTTATTTATTGTGTGGCATTAAAACTTGAAGTACAAGTTTATCCGACTCCAAAAAGACCATGACTTAATAACAGTCATTTTTCAGTGTTCGTAAAGTTTTAGTAGATTTCTAAATTTCATTATTATTACTGTGTTTTACATGACATTTCGTTAGTTTTTAATTTTATGAATTACTAGCTTTTGCCCGTGATTCCGTCCGCGTGAAATTAAAAATATATTTAGCAGCATACATGTTATATCCGTACCAAACTTTATGGAGATCCATATAGCAGTTCTGAAGTTAAATGAAAACATCCATACATACATTACTTTGATATTAATAGAGTATTGTGTAATATTTCAGGCTTTCAAGGACAACCGCGTGGAGTTCACAGTGCGCGTGAAGCACCACGAGGAGAGCCCCGCCGGGCGACTCTACTTCATGAACGATCCTAAGGTACTTATTGCCCTCTCTACCTACCCCTTTAAAATCATATATTGTTTCAATTGACACTTTCATTTTTTTTTTTTCATTTTTCATTTCGTTAAATTTTATTAAAAAAATATTTTTGATTGATAAATACATGTTGTTAAGGCACTTTATTTGTAATCAACAGGTGCTAGGTTCGAATTCTGCCATTTATTTGTTTTGAAGTTTTCGAATTTCATATGTGTACATAATTTACTCGACTTTATTACATTTTACGCACATATCTGCTAAGAAATTCAAAGATATGTGGTAAAGTCAACCTGCAGTGGACCAGAGGCTTAACCACTCCTAACTTAGGGTGGGCTCCGAGCCCCTGATTGGGTGGGGCGTAGTGATAGAAATGCCTTTATAGCCCGATGAAAAATAAATAAAACGTATGACCAAATGACATAATAGATTTTTTCTTTTTAATGGTTGTTATTGTGTGCAGGTGGCGAAGGGCGAGCAGTCGCAGACGCCGGCGTGCGTGCTGGACGTGCAGCTGCCGGAGCGCATCGCGCCGCGCGCCAAGAGCCACGCCGACTGCCTCAACCTCGACCAGTCCGGTCAGTGCCGCCCACACACACATACATTATACACTGTAAACTCCACCTAACGTCCCTCCATTTAACGACAAACTCCCTAAAGCGTCGAAATCAATAGGGAATATGCCCGTATTTTTTTGCTTTTTTTAAACAATTCTTGTTTTTATAAAATAACCAGAAAAAAAATTGACGCCAAAATACTCAACCATTGAGTTAAAAATAATAATTACGACCATTTTCGAGCGACTAAAACGCGACCGGAGTTGTCATGAGATAATTGACGTCAATCGTCTTATGCCATTCATATGATACGTTTAGGGAATTTGAATAAATACACTTTTTAATGATTAAATTTTACCACTAAATCACATTATATTTAAAAAAATCTTTGCAGGAATGTTTTTATAGTAATAAAGTATACTTAAAAAAAGTTTGGTACAATTTGGCGTCATATGCATATTGCCAATTGACTTTCGTTGGTTTAGCTTGTTTTCCATACAATAAGACACTCTACATAGCATTACATCTCCCATCCACTATTCATAAGTACCACAATTGTAATAAAAAGTACCTTTTAAGTCGTTAAAATTAATAAAAAAAAAACTGCGCGGCTGTGTACGTTCTTTTGTCCTTTATCGCTGAGATGGCTAAATATTACAAGATAAGAGTAAAATAAGTAAAAAAGTACCAAATAATTACTGGTGCAGCAAAAGACGTCAGCCAAAATTAACAGACTATACGCAATAGCGTTCAAATAAAATTATTTTTATATACGTAACCACTAACACTATTTTGAAAAAACATTTTTTTCTGATTCTGATTTTTCTTATCTTTATTTAACGATAACTAGAGAATTATAGAGAAAACGCCATAAAATTGACAGTCCCTTCAGTGTCGTTATATAGAGTTTATAACCCAAGTAGGTAACACAATTTCTTTTCCAAACCGCTACGACTTTCGATTCTTGAAGAAGCAAGAATATCACTCTCAAAAGCCGGCCATCATTGAAGTAGTTATGAGAATAAATAGTTCAATAATTTATTTAGTTAATTCGGCACAATTTAACAGTTACATTAAGATACTTTATTTTCATATAATAATTTTTTTTATTAATATAACAGGTTTCGACGCTCTAAAGGACGAACTGAGCTTCCACTGGGGAGACCCCAACAACAGCTTGGGGCCGGCCTCGCTGCCCGGACAGGGCGCCCAGCTCAATGGACATGTAAGAATATTACCATATGTAAAACTGTAAATACATTTACTACTACGATAAATAAATCTGTAAACATTTTTGTCTTTTCAGGACAAAATTATCACTAACGGAAATGTTAAATATCCCACAAGTGATGGAGAAGACAAGGATACAAAGCCTCAAGGTAATCTTACTATCTTACTAATATTATAAATGCGAATGTTTAGATGGATGGATGGATGGATGGATGGATGTTAGAGTTTGTAGCCTAAACTGCTGAACGGATCTCGATGAAATATGGCATAGATGTAGAGGATAGTCTGGGGAAACAGGTAAGATGCTTGCTTTTGTGTCTTTTTATTTCCACGTGGACGGAGTCGCGGGCGAAAGCTAGTATTAAATATATTTAGTATTAAAGTAACCATATTATATAAATGTTACTTATAAAAACCTTTTGCTTTTATCGCAGTGAACGGCGGCAGTTTGCATGTTGACTCCAACAAAACGAAAGCAACGTTTGATTCAGACGAAGATAAAACGCCAATGAACACCTTAGAGAAAGGCAAGAAGAAACCAGAAGGTGGTTCCTTCTTCGGCGGTATAGCGGACAAAGTGAAAAATGTATTCAACTACAGCGACGACAAGGACGAAGATGTTAAAGAATCGTCACCTAAACCGGAACCGCCGCAACCGCAGCCGAAACCACGAGAAACTAAAGAAAAAGAGAAAACCCCACCGAAACCTGCACCTAGACTAATCACAGAAGATTTACTTGAAAAAGTAGATGATATGTTCAAAGATATCAAACACAAACCACATATAAAAGATGAGGATGAATTAGACAGTCATATATATTCAACAAAACTAATCGTTGATGAAGAAAGCGATCGCCCATCGGGACTTGACAATATAACAGAAGAAGTCTACCAACAATACGAAAATATGCAACCAGTAGAAACTCCAGGTTGCTGCAAGACATCAGATCCATTCCAATTTTACACAGGATGCTGTGAAGGAAAGTACAAGAAAGGACAAAAACACCGACACGACGAAACTTCCAATCTAGTAGATAGAGTCGAACAGATAAACTTCACGGCACACGAGAAACTTGACGACTTATCTGATAAAGTACAAAATAATATTAAAGATGGATTAAATAAGCTTGAAGAAGAAAAAGACGGCATAAAAGAGAAAACAATTGAAGCGAGTGAAGATGTAATAGAGAAAACTGATGCATTAAAGAAAGGTTTAAAAGAAAAGGGAGACGAATGGAAATCTTCCATCGATGAAAAAGCGAAGGAATCTGAAAATGCATTAAACGATCAGTTAAATAAATTAAACGAGAGAGCTAATGACAAAAAACAAGCGATTCAGTCAAGTATTGAAGCAGAAATCGAAAACGCTAAGTCCTCCACTAAAGACACTCTGAGTCAATTAGCTGAAACAACTAATCTCGCCAAGAGTAAATTGGAAGACAAAGTTCACGAAGTTGATTTCGCAACTCGAGAGAGAGCTGAACAATTGAGACTTGCCGGTCAAGATAAAATAAACAACTTGGAAACAAATATATCAAACGTAAAAGATGCTGCAAATGAAAAGTCTAAAGATATAAGTGACAAGTTAAATAACGTACAAGAAAATTTAAACAACAATGTACAAGATCTTAAAAACGACTTGAAAACGAATATTAACAACGCCAAAGACAAAACGAAGGAAAAAATAAACGATGTTAATGATGCTGTGAATAATGCCAAGGATAAAGTACAAAAAACTGCCGCTGATACTAAAGCAAAGGCCGGAGAAAAGAAAGAACAAATTGAAACTGAAGTAAAAAAGAAAAAGAAGGAAGGTAAGAATTTCTTCACTGGTCTAGTGCATAACATCTTCGGAGAGAAAGATAAAATTGAAAACGAAATAAAAGAAAAGGCATCCGAAACACAAGAGTATACAGAACAACTAGTCAAACAGGCATCCGACAAAAAAGATGAAATAAGCGAAAAAATCGCCGAAGGTAGAGAATCTGCCGAACGGTTAGCAAAAGAACAAAAAGATAAAGCCAAGGAAAAGATAGCGGAAGCGAAAGAAACTAGTGATGATTTAATACAAAAGGCATCATCTAAAAAAGATGACATTGAAAAAAATCTGAAAAAGAAGAAGGTAGAAATAAGCGAAAATATTGAACATGTAGTACAAGCGACTCAAGATAAAAAAGATGAAGTACAACAGGCATTAAGAAATCAGAAAGATGAAGCAGAAAAAGCCTTTATAAATAAGACATCCGAAATCAAAGGAGCTGTTGATGACAAAAAGAAGGAATTAGAAAACACAGTAGAGGACAAATTGGATAGTTTGAGGCATACAAAAGATGAAGTACAAAGCGAAGCGAAGAGTCAACTAGAAAGGATATGGCAGGAGGCTGTGGAAACTACGGAAGAGATTAAAAAATCTGGCGAAACTCTAGCTAACACAGCTGCTAATAAAAAATCCGACCTACAGAACAACGTGTCAGATAAAATGGAAAAACTAAAAGAATCCAGCAAAGATGAGATTGTGTCAGTACAAAATGCAGCAAGTGATAAATTAAACGATCTGCAAGAATCAACCTTAAGTGCTTTTGATAAAGTCGAAAGTGCCGCTAAGGAGAAGGCTAACGCCGCTAAGGAGAGTTGGGAAGACGTGCAGAGCTCGGCGCGGGACACGTACGCCGACATGAGAGATGACGTCACCAGTCTGGAAAGCTCTGCACAGGATACACTGCACAGCTTCCAAAGCTCCGCAGGAAACACTTTCGATAGCTTGGACGAGTCTGTTAAAGAATACGTCAGTGGTGCTTCAAACACATTACAAAACGCCGAAAATAACTCTAAAGAGTTATTCGGAGATGTGAAAAATACTTTCGAAGGGTTCCAAATATCTGCTGATAATAAATTAGAGGATGTTAAAACATCCGCAAAGGATAGTCTAGAAGACACCGGTGCGAGACTGGGAGAGACTAAAGAGGCTGTGAAGGAGGACTTGAGAGGTGCTGAAGAGAGTGTTATGAACACAGTATCGAGTGGCGCTGATAAACTGGCAAGCGGTTTTGAGGCTGTAGGAAACTTTGCCCTCGGAGCTTTTGACCAAGGTACGTATTTATTTTTAGACCTTTATTTACAAGGGTGTCCTTTGTAACTTAAGTATTTGATCTTTATTTATTGTAGAGAGTGACATATGCACATCGTACACTTGAGGACAAAAAAATTGTTACGTTAATCTAAAAAGTTTTAAATGCAAAATTAAAGAAATAGCAATTTATATTATAATTTAAATATTTCAGGTGTAAAGAAAGATTCATCGACGAAACTTCTGGAATCTGAAAAGGCGCAATCTTCTCCACATAAGAAAAGTTCAGGGTAAGTAAACGATTTTTTAATTTCTTAATCTTTAAAAATTTGGGTATGCAAAATATTTTGGTTTATTTTCTGTCGATTATTTGAGGAATAAAACCATAACTTAGAATGTAAAATTGTAAATAACCGTTCACATGGCTACAGCACATCACTAATTCACATTGTCGCTAAGGCCATAAAGCACTTTTTACACTTTCAATTTTACACCAAATTAGGCGTAAAAACGCATAAAAATTTAAATTACTGGGTACTCTCTAAGGTTTTAAAATCGCCTTTATAAAGACGTATTACTTTAAATTGGGAAAATATCTAATATTATTGAATAGTGTATCTTATGTTATACGCTTTAAGTTCACATTTGCCTGCATCTAACTCCACCTGCACCAAATTACAGAATACCGAAGCTAAAGAGGAAGAAATAAGGCCGCGAACGAACGAACGCAGAACGATGTATGATATTTAGTTTTATTATTTATTGATGTTTTTACGTTAATGTGACAAAACGATGCTTTTGATTTTATATAATTTATAAAAAAAACACTATTCGCAATCCATTTGTGCTCTTTTGTATGGTGCTACAAACCATTAAAAATATGCATCTAATTTTTTAATCTGTGCAATTAAGTCGAAATAATCGTTTTGCTTCTATTTATCATCCAGTGAATTTGTAGCTATTGAATATAGCTTTATAATAGATATTTACGTATTTAATTCGCCTGTTTATTCGTAAACTTTGTACATTTAAGTACAAAATTGGCATAATAATGTTTATGCCGATTATGACTTATCATTTTAGAAATCTCTATTTAATTTTATTTAAATGCATGTTTTATTTATGGACCTAATAATTTTGACAAACAGTGTAATAAGTACGTTAAGAAAATAAAATCTACATTTTAAATATTCTTTGTTTTTATATAATTTAAAAATCAAATATAGGACGTTTTTATAATTTATACAGAGAATTATTGTAGTTAACTCATGTCTTATAATCTTGCCTGCATATATTTCGTTTCTATGTTGCAATATTTTTAAATTTTATATTGCTTTGAATATGTTTAATATAGAATTACCACCTTGACATTATATTTTGCAATAGTTTATAATGTTTTATGTTGCTTAACATAATTTTAATTTTAATAGATTGCTTTATGTGTAAATTGAAAAAAAAATTAGTTACTATTTAATAAACGTTGAAAGTTTCCAAAAGCATTTAAAACTGGCTATATTTTATTCAACAAACATTTTATCTCAATATTTACTTTCCTAATTGTAACATGAATAGATCTGTTAGGTTATGTATTTTTGTTACAACAGTCAATATTTGTAACATTGTTTTTGTCACAAAGAAACAAGCCATAATGCTTCATAGATTGTAACAATAAAATTGATGTAAGAATTTGATCTGTTAATAAAAATCAAGGAAATCAATATAATATAGTGAACAGCATTGCTTGTCTATATAAGTTGTTATGTAAGATATTATATAAAATGTTCTCGATCATTGTTTTGTTTTTTTACTGTATTTTTCATTCATTTTATTTTTCTTTTTATTAGTATTAATGTAAAAAGGACTATTATCTTGTCAGGTTTCCCTTTGGGCTTATCGGCCCAATGGGAAACGCCCATCTTGACTTGACATTTTGGAAAAAAAATGCATTAGGAAGTAAAAAATGGTATATTGAAAATACAATTTATTATATTATCTAGATGTTTTGAGGGTTCTGTTGAATTAAAATCTATATACTCTATGCACTGGGTCAATTCACTATGCACTAAATAACACGCTCAGCTAAGGGTAAGTTTTTTTACATATTCATTTTTATGTTGCATCACATTTTTTTTTAATTTTAAAAATCTGTTCATAGCCAATTCTTTTTTGTTATTTTCAAACAAAACTTTAGTTTAAAAAGGCTTTAAATTTAACGTTTTTTAGTCAGAAATTTTGAATATAGAATGGATAGATTATGGCAAATTCGTTAGTAAAATTTTAATTTGTAATATATGTTCCAGATTCTTCTCAAAGTTACGGCGCAATCAATGAAATTAAATTTGAATGCGGCATCGCTTCAATAGAACATAACTACAAAAATAGTCGAAGTAGCAAATAAGTGTTTAATCTGTGCATTTTAGGTCACATTTGTCGTTTGTAACATTTTTACAAACCGTAAAAATCCGGCATTTGGTGACACAAGTTAATGCAAATTTTGCAATAAAATAGATTATCTACCATAAGGTAATTTGATTAATGGTTAAAAAAATTAATTCTGTCTCAATTTTAGAGTAGATTTCTAGAAGACACTAGATATTTTAGACAGCTAAATATCTGGCCTTTTTTATGTGCTATTTTTAAATTTTAATTTACTGATATTTGAAAAACTGTTGAATCGGTGCATACAAGTTTTTGGTACTATTTCTTTCAAATTTAGAAAATCAAATATGTATACTTGAATGCAATTAATTACATTATTCTTAAGTTATATTTTTAACTTACTTACTGGTCTCTAAATTTGGATTAAAAACTTTGGACTTCCAAAAAATATGCCTAATATTACAAAAATATAACCTAAAAGATCTTTGTATTTTTTTTAATATCTATGCTTGATAAATTACGTTTTCGTATAAAGTAATAAATAAGTAAAAAGTATAACTTATTTTCGAATAATGTGAATAAAAATCAATTGCAAATTGACCCTTTTTCTTCCATTATTCGTAGAGTTGATGCGCGTTTTATCGAAGTATAAAATTGGCTACGCATCTAAATGTACTGCGAAAAGCAAATAGCGACTGATTGAATTTTGTAACATCCTGTAATCTTTGTATCACAAAATTTTATCCATGCACTAAAATAAGCTCTTTTTGTATTATTTTTTAAATGTCTTTGTTCTTACGATTTAAAATTTAGAACTAATTTTTGTATTAATTCCTCTATATGTTGTAAATGTCTTAATACACTTTATAATTGCAATAATTTAAGTCTTTGGTGTTCACTAATTTCGTATGAATGTAATGTAAATCGAAATGAATTGAGTGCTTGACGGTGGTTAGAAATGTTGGTTGGAGCGAGACGAACATATACACGATACTACATGTGTAAAAGAGACAGAGCATTATGTACGTGAGGAATCATTGTTGCCAACTTTAAAAATATGAAGGCCGCTTGTAAAATTGATATGAAATATTAAAAAGGGACTTGCCGCCTACAGAATGAAAGGATTTTGCATGTAATTGAAATAATAGTTATAAAATATTTAAAATTTTATTGACCCTATATTTTAAATTCTGAAAGTACTGTGATGCCAAATATATATGTATAATGATGTTTAATTGTAAAGTTGAATATAAACTTTTGTTGTTTTATTAATAGAGTCTATCTTCACCCTATTTATTGCTTTTTAGTAATAAATAATTATTGCGAAAAATTGTGTTTTATTTTATTCTTTGACTTTTCCACTCTCAAAACATTCTAATTGAAACTTAGCTTTAGAGCACTTTTTATACCCCTGTAACTTCGTTATTGATAAAGATAGAAGGTTGAAATCCTGAACATCAATAGATATGCAGGAATTCATTATATTGCCAAAATTTATTTTAATTCTACCTAGTAGTTTACATATTAAAGCTAGTTGAATTCTTCACTTTTTGCACAAATGCCTGTTAGGTTAATTTTAAGGCACTTCCAATGGTGCTACAAACTTGAAATTTAGAATTTAGTCAGCGCTTTATTAGATTAAAGAAAAACTGAAAAATCTTGACATTTTTTAGGTTTTTCATGACATTTAACACATTTTTGTAGGGAAAGCGAGATGACATTTTTTTATATTTTTCATGGGATGTTAAATTTAGTATTTACGTTCTTATATACTGGAAATGTAAAACCTTTTAAACCTCTTCTTACAATAATAGGGATAATGAATTGGAGTTCAAATAAAAAAAAATCATTGTTTTAAATCACATTTTATTTTATCTGTGTCACACATACGTCTTCTGAAATGTGCCGTTGTACGACCTAATACTTTTCAATTCAATCTCTAATATAACATACAATAATTTCATATTCCACAAAGAGTAGAAAATGCATTTGTAAATAAACCGAAATGCATAATTTGTTAACGGAATGTTAATCGGTATATGTTACTTATCACATATATTGTATACAAACATACGCTTAAATCCAACATAGAATATTTCATAAAATAACAAGGATTCTATTTTAAAAAAATGAGATAATTACACTAAAAATTCAACACAATATTTCAATACTGTTTAAAACGTCAAGATTCATAAAATTTACTAAATAAAAATATGTTATATAAATCAATACATGTTTAAAAATATTAATCTCTATATAATATTCATACTGTATTTTGTACCTAATAATTATTAATTACACTAATAAAATGCATTAAATGCACATAAATATAAATTCGTCCAAACACTATATTAATAATTAGCTATACAAAAAACCTCAGCTGCCCGCGTCCGTCTGCATAATACTATCACAGTCCAAATAATCTGTATCTGTTAATTGTTGTTTTATCATCAAATGTGGAGTTTTCATTATTTTCTTTTCCTTCAAACATTTCGGTATAACCTCTTTGGTCTCCATAAAGTATTGTACAATAACTCGTTCGTAAAACAAAGCGAATACAAAATTAAAGGAAGCCAACGCCAACACAATATAACCCATTAAATTATCTTTAGGCATTTTTAATTGGAAAAACTCCGACAACCATTTCGCTGGAGATATCGTCAAATATGCACAAACTGCCGTCATAATTACCACACTTATCATTAAATGTTTATTAGTTATAACAGAGCGGCGGTAGGGGGCGCCATGGCTGAAAACTACCGCTAAAATAATATATTGGAACATAGAAACTGCGAAAATAGCATAATTCTCCCAACATTCGTTAGCATTATCACCTTCGTAAGTATGACGCACGTACCACGGGAACTGCGTTATAGCGAGGTAACTTAAATACTGGATGACCGCTATCAAGGTCATCTGACCTATTAAAGACGCTAACGGAGCGAAACCTAGTAAAGAAGTCAACGGGGGTATTTTACACAATCTTCCTGTATGTGCTTCTGTCATACCGAAAAAGAAAGCGAAGTTAACGATTAAAGCGACATCTATAAAGAGATATTGGAAATCAGTGAGATTCGAGTCGAAGTAGTACAGGAATGCGACGGAGAGGAATTCTGTGAGGGAATAGGCGATCATGAATTTAAATACTCCGAAGCTGGTGGCGAGCGCGGCGCGTCCTTCTCGCAGGACGTGCGAGACGCAAGTGACGTCACGCTGCGCGGAGGTGAAGGGCGCGGCCACACTGCTCTCGAGGTCCGACAGCGAGATGCCGGTGTGGGCAGCGCGCAGCGCGCCGCAGTCGTTAGCGCCGTCACCGCACATACCTGTAATATATTATATTATGTAAATATAAAAATATATTGAATATCTAGACACTCGGAAAACATATAACATTTATATTTGACAAATTCATATCGATACAATCTTAGACTCGGGATATTGTACGAAGGTGATGATCTTGATCCTTCAAGATATTTGAATAAGTAACCTTAGTATAAATTTAATGAGAATATCTCCGACTCGTTTTGATTTATTTTGACTGTTACGGAAATATTTGATTCCCATGTATGGTAAAAAAAAACATTTTTCGGTAAAGTTTTTCGGGAATAAAATTTTCCATTCTAGAAGCCTTTAAATTTGACGTTTGTGTAGATCGTAGTTCAGCTTTTCTCCAACAGATGGCGTGGCACAATTTAATCGCAACATTAAATTAATTGTGTTAAAATAATATAAAGTTTTACGTACCAACGTAATACCCGAGTGCTTGATATTCGATGATAAGTTGTTGTTTCTGGTCCGCGGTCATGCGCGCGAACACGGCGCCGCGCGACACCACGCGCGGGACCAGCGCCGCGTAGCGCTCGCGGAGGATCTACACATACAACGACTTCTAGAACATTCTAGAACGAACTAGAAGTATCGGAGTTTCTTCAATGCAAACAATCAATACTTGACTCTTTATAATCTATACTAATATAAGAGGAAAAATTTGTATTTTTGTATGTATTGAAATAACTGAAAAACTACTGGGCCGATTTTAAAAATTCTTTTACCGTTAGAAAGGTAGTTTATCTGTGAGTACCACCATAGGTTAATTGCACGCAGGTGAAGTCGCGAGCAATAGCTATATTTATAAGACAAAAATGATAACTAAGAAAAGACCACATTTTTTATATTAATTTGGAGCTAAGTATCGAAATTGTACCTTCCAAGCGTCTCCAGTCATGACAATCTTGTAGTTGGGCATGTGGTGCGGCGCCTCCGGGTCGGGGGCGGAGTCCCCGCTGCAGGCCGAGCCGCGCCACGAGCCGCGCCCGCTGTCCGCGCCCCACGCACACATCTGCTCCAGAGACGTCTTCCGACCCACTGACACCTGGAAATTTCAACACAATTCATACATAAATTACAAATAAGCCTTAGCTTATATCGTTGAGCTACGGATCAAAAACATCAGCAGCTCTCAGATCTAGTTTACATGTGAGCCATGATCTGATCTGCAGGTCACTAACTTTCGTTGAGTTACTCATAACTAATTAGTACTCTTAAAGTCGTTACGACTCTCTACTTGTTAATGAAGTACACGTAATCTAATTTTTTACCAAGTTATCACTTCCTTAAAGAAGCATCTGCTGTTTCACCGGGCTTAAAATGACCGATTGCAAGCGCTAAATCTAAACTGCGTAATACCTAACTAGTAACTAGGCTAGGACTTCCTCAAAAACCTCAGTGCATGAAATATTTAAGTAACAAAAAAAAATCCCGAATGCATCAATCAAAAGCGTGTTTTAACTTTACAACAGCGCCATCTATTATCAGTGTTGACACTAACCCCGTGCAGCGTGCTCTCGCAGTAGAGCGCGGCGCCGCGCTCGTCGTCGTGCGGCACCAGCTGCACCACGCGCTCGCCGCTCTGCAGCACGCCGCACTCGCGCGCCACGCTCACCGCCGTGTGCACGTTGTCGCCTGTAACACGATAATATACAACTACCCTCACAGAAACAAATTAATAAACAACTACCCTCATAAAACAAATAGTAAACCATGTTCTCATTGACCATTGGTCAGCTAAATGTGACACCACTCCTAGACAAAGTGACTTTCGATTAGCAATGCCGCTTGTAGAATCGACAATGTTTCAAAACGTATGGAACTTACAATAACATTTGATAAGTCACGTGCTTGTCACGTATATATTAGGAATATGTTTATTCCTATATGTATATTCCTAATATATACGTGACAAGCACGTGACTTATCCAATGTTATTGTTAGTTCCATACGTTTTTGACTTTTCGATCAGTGTAAGCGAGCCAAATGTGGCTCTTTAGCTCTTAAACTGTGGCTCTTAATCAAACTTTCCAAGGAGATGTAAACATATTGTTCGCATTAATAAACATTTATTAAGTGTTGTCTTTACATTTATAGAGTCTCAAGGGGGCTGTCCCTGTTCCCCTGACGACACCAATGTTAACAAGTTAAGTATAAAAACAACCTATTCAACAACCTTTAGGAGGTGCACTCCAGTGAAACTGTACATATTGTTGTCTCTTTCATTCCTTTTAAGAGAACAGAGATAAGAATATAAGTGCAATCGGAGTATACTAACCGGTAATCATAACTACGTGTATGTTAGCCTCCTTCAGTTCCCGTATGATGCCGGTGGAGGCCGCCTTCAGTCGGTTCTCCATTATCACCAGCCCCAGGAACTCCAGCTCACACTCGACCTAAAAATATACATATTTATTTAATAGTAACTTTCGCGCGTGATTCTGTCCGTGTGGAATTACTAAAGAAGTAAGTAGCCTATGTGTTCTTCCAGACTATTCTTCTTATATATCGATATCCGTTCAGCAGTTTAGGCTACAAACTCTAACATCCATCCATATATACTTTCGCAATTATATTAGTATGAAATATGATGTTGGGTAGTTTACAAAAAAAATCCGCCACCTTCTTCAAACTTTAATTTGTATTCTGAAAAAACGGCACTCCCATTCGATACTTTAACGTAGATTTACAAAAATCTTTACTATGGGACAAGCTTAGTGACCAATTAACGATTCTAAGTGTGAAATTAGATATTCAAAATAGAATTGCATCGGGATGTTATTTTTTCTATAAGATTTTGTCAAATTACCTCATCCCTGGTCATCTTCTGCAGCTGTTTGAAGGTGACCTCCATTATCTTGGTGGAGATGGCGATCACGCGGTACCCCTTCTCCGCGTACGAAGCCAGGATTTCATTTAGATTCTCAGGAACTGTAAAATTCAGTAATTACATAATAAATAACTATTACTTCTTATTTTGAAATAAGAAACTAGATAGTACGATAAAAAAATTGATAAATAATGTCCACTTACATGATAATTTTGTCATACTATTTTCTTAGAAAATACAATTAGGTAGGCAGTGTAATACGCAAACGACAACATAATAAAAAACTGAGTATCACATACATTTTTTCTATTTTTTCTTACTCGTTAAGTCACTAAGTATATATCTATTTTTTTTATTATCCGTCGAAGTACAATTCACTGCTGTAATTATTTGTAAAAGGCGGATTAATGCAAGAAACAAAGTAATCTGTAAGTATAACACCAACAGACGTCCTCACTCTACGTCTGTATTTTTGGACATTAATATTGTATAGGACACTAACTCTCGGCAGAAAGTTTCTCTCTCTCTCTCTCTCAATCTCTAATTCAATGAATAGTGGGCCCCATTGTTACTTCGATGATTTCTCTAACGTCTAGGTTGAAAATAATTGTAAATATAAAAAAACCAGATTAAAATACATCTGGATGACATTGACAGCTATCATAGTGATGGGACGTATGTCAACTAGTGTTGTGTTCTCCATCGCAATACTGATTTTCTTCTTAATTATTGCTAAGAAGAAAATTTTCTTCTTAAAAAATTAAAAAGAAAATATGTACCGGTGTTTGTTCTGCAGAGTGTACGCAACGTCTCCGGAGCCCCCTTGCAGTAGACGCGCAGCACGTCCTCGCCCAGCAGACGCACTGCTACAGAAGACCGCTGCAGCGACGACACGAACTGATACTGCTGGACTATACCCACTTCTAACGGCATCTAGAAAAAACAGAGTTTCAAATATATAGAGGAGGCAGAGTTGACACTTTTTTCACTTTTGAAAACATATATTAATTCATTTTATTAGAGTCTTGGCTCCTGCACTAGGTTCCCCTGCTGCAGGAGCCAATCACTTTCCCCATTTGTATAAAGCAATACATATACGTAAGTGTCTAAACAAATAGAAATATTTTGAAACGTTTTTCGCATATTCAACGCTATTTATTGACAAATCCTCAAAACCACATGTCAATTAATTTAAATTAATAATTACCATTAAATGTGTCATCAAATAATATCTATACTATATTATAAAGAGGAGAGATTTGTATTTTTGTATGTATTAAAATAACTTAAAAACTAATGGACCAATTTTAAAAATTCTTTTACCGTTATAAAGGTATTTTTTCTGTGGGGCTATCTGTGTATCTATAGGTAATGTTTTTTAATTTCACGAGAGCCACGTCATGCAACACGTCAAATAACATATTTAAATGTTCATGTTTAATTATTTTTACTTCATTTTGTAAAGTGTGGAGTTTATAATAAATTTGAAAAATATTTTATTACGTCAACACAACACGAGGTGGCACTAAACCTTACTGATATAGTACCTGTCAGAGAAAGTACCGGTGAAAAAAATTGTTCATTATGCCTCATCTATACATTATTTGAATCTCTTTAATAAAAACATACGTTTTTCGATAGGAAGCAAACTTATTAGAGATACAGTTTTAATGATCTGCTTAACTAATATACAAGCCCATGTATTAAATTTTATTCTTACATGAATATCATCAACATTGATGTTGGCAGTTTTCTTCGGTCTGACAATAGTGGGCGTCAGTATCTCGTAGTTGGACAGCTCCGGCACGTCAGGCTCTTCTAACGTCCATCCAGTTGACTCAAACATCTGGAAATAATGAAGAATTTGTGTTTTTGTTCGTCATAATTTATATTTTACGTGATTGTACTTTACAAAAAATAGGAAGGCAATATTCTCTCTCTCTCTCTTTCGTTGTCTAAAACTTTTATTAACTAAATATTTTCTACTGACAAATCTGTTATAGCCACTAAAATTATAGGTCACATTTGGATGCTATGCACTTAACTTTGAAACATAGAATCACACTAATATTATAAATGCGAAAGATTGGATGGATGGATGTTTGTTAGAGTTTGTAGCCTAAACTGCTAAGCGGATCTCGTTTAAATTTGGCATAGATGAAGAAGAGTCTGAAAAAACACATAGGCTACTTGCTTTACTTTTTTTATTGCATGCGGACGGAGTCGCGGACAAAATCTAGTATCATATATAAAGAATATGGATTTAATTATCGCAAAAGATCTTAGATATGTTGTTACTAAATCTTGATAACTTGATTATTCTGTAAAAAAATACAGTTTTTTTTCACTCTGCTTACTTTCAGGTCCAAGGGGTCTCCTGCCAGCTCCCCATTGAGCAGGGTGAGGCTGTGACAGGTGGCCATGCCTATCTTGAGGTCGTGAAGGTCGTTCAGCTGGCGCGGGTCGCGCTGCGGCCGGCCCAGCCGCGGCGGCGCGGACGCTGCACTGACGCACACCACGCCCCACATGTCCAACCCATCCTCTGTTAATGTACCCGTCTAGAAGGAATAGAAGCTTCTAGAATCAAGTGTCATCATCACCAGCGGGGCGGAGTTTATCCTAAGTTAGGGGTGTCTAGGCCAAAGTCAACCATGCTGGCCCACTGTGGGTTGACTTCACATATATAAACTTGTCATGACAATATGCCAGTGCAAATCTATTAGTAACTATTATTTTATTAAAAAAACACTATCATACTAATATTATAAATGCGAAAGTGTAGATGGATGTTTGTTAGAGTTCATAGCGTAAACTGCTGAATGGATCTCTGAAATTTGGCATAAATGTAGAGCATAGTCTGGAAGAACATATAACATAAGATTATTTAAACATATAGTGAAATTTTAAGACTATCAACATTTAAAAAATGGTACTAGCAGTACAAGTGTTGATTTTTTTATAAAATAAGGTAGCAAACGTGCAAACGGCCACCTGATTCCACCGAAATGTAAAGCGACCGCTGCCCATAAACAGTCGCAATTGCAGATGCGTTGCCTTCTCTTAATTGACGGAGGAGGAGACGCACATAAAGAGGACATTTCCCCTTCCAATGCGTCTCCTCCACCGTCAAAACCACTTTTCCTTCTCATACTTTCTTCTGTGGAAAGGGGTGGAAAGAGAAAGAGACTAAAATTAAGCCGCCAGCACCATACTCATCAGACGAAACGCGGAATTGCTTCCATTTCACGCCTGTCTTCTGTGTGGTCGTGGTATTACACCGGGCGTGCCCTGCAGTGCTAAGATGTTAAAGAGAGCTCCACAAGTGTAAAATAATGTCCCCTCCCCTGTTACCTTGTCGAAGCACATGCAGTCGAGGGAGCCGCAGACGTTGACGGCGCGCGTGTTAAGGCAGGCCACACGCGCGCGCCGCAGCCGCGCCACCGCGTACAGCCGCCCTACCGTCATGGCGGCCGGCAGCGCGGGCGGCACCACGATCGTTATTATATCCAATGCTTTTATTATCACGTCCTTCACTGTTAATGAACGACTTGCCTGATAAAAATAAAAAAATACACCTTAGTACATAATACATTAAGATTCATACCATTATTCGAAATATGTTCGTTATGAAATAAAAATTAACGTGGAAAATCAATAACAAGTCAAAGAAAAAATGTACAAGACGTAATATTAAAAGTCTAAAAAAATGTAAATAGAAAAACTACACAATTTATAGCAAAACTCGATAAATAATTATACTTTCTAAAAATAAAGGAGTAAAAGAACAAAAACTGAAAGAGATAATCATCTATACTTCTATACTAATATTATAAAGAGAAAAGATTAGTATATTTAGATTTTTGTATGTATTGAAATAACTCAAAAAACTATTTTAGAATTTCTTGCACCATTAAAAAGCTACATAACCTCCGAGTAAATTTTTAATTTCAAGTGGACGAAGTCGCGAGCAACAGCTAGTGAAAAATATTTTTTTTACTAACCTTAAGTGCAACAGTATAACATAAACCCACAATAGAGATACAAGCTAATATGAAAATAAACTTGTATGAATCCCTATCGAACTTGAAGTCAGCGGGCACAGGGTACAGGATGCTCCGTACTAACTGCCCTTTGCTCGTATTGTACCCTGTGCGGAGTACTAACGCCCTGTAGATAAAAAAAAAACATCTATGTAGATTATTTAAATCCTTTTATAAATTAATAAAATTTGAGACTAACATGAAAGTTTTTTTTTAGATTTATAGAACATCCTGTAGCAGAAGTTTATATTGGTTTATGATGGTTTTACTTTAAGATAGTTATGTGAATCGGTTGGCTTATCGTTTTATTTTTTTGTTTAATATTTTTTTATCTTAGATTTAAATAACATCCTGTATATAACAGAACTAAGGATATTGACTGAATTAATTTCATATCACAAATCACACATTTATTAAATTATTTAAGTGAGAAATTTAATTTATTAGAGTGACAAGTTCAATCTTACTAATATTATAAATGTGAAAGTTTAGATGGATGGATGTTTGTTAGAGTTTGTAACCTTAACGTCTGAACGGATTTGGATGAAATTTGGCATACATGTAGAGGATACTCTAGAAGAACACACAGGCTATTCACTTTTTTCTTTTCAAATCCACGCGGTCGGAGTCGCAGGCGAGAGCTAGTAAGTTATATTCTTACCTAACAGGTTCGTTATTATAGTATCGTGTTTGTATAACTTTAGTTCCGCAGAATATAACACTAGAGGCGTGTTCCTTAGGATCGAACGGTCTGTCGATACGCTGTAATGCTGTCTTTGTCACTGGCACGGACTCGCCTGAAACAAAACATATCTCGTAAATTCTGACTATTAAAAAAAATTTAGATATTTTCGAAATAATTCTAGTACAAATGAATATTTTTCCAAGCATTTTTATTGACATGACAAATTAACAAAGTTTTCATATTTTACACATATACATAGATCTAAACACGAAATCCCACGCTCCCTGTTAAGTAAAGGCTTCCTCCATCTATACTAATATTATAAAGGGGTAAGATTTCTATTTTTGTATTTTTTGAAATAACTTAAAAACTACTGGGCCGATTTGAAATTCTTTCGGCATTAAGAAAATACGTTATCAATGAGTAACATAGACTATATTTTTTAATTTAATGCAAGCGAAATCGGAAGCAAAAGCTAGTCTCACATATTTTGAAAAAAAAAAATTGATTCAAAACATTCCTAGTTCAAATTAATCAAACACGGCTAATTGCGTGGTATTCGGTTGTTTAAAATGTTTTTTTTTTTAAGTTACCAGTAAGCATGCTCTCGTTAAGTATAGCAGAGCCAGTCAGTAGTACAGCGTCACACTGCAGGATGCATCCGTTGGGAGGTAGGACCAGCACATCTCCCGGACTCAAGGACCTGCTGTCCACTGACCGATCTCCCCATAGCTGAACTGTATCGTGGGCTTCCACTGTCGCACGCAGGGTCTTCTGATTCTAAAGGCAATTAAACATGGTTAAATAATTTTAATAACAAAGGGTAGTAAGGTTAATCCTTAAATGTGTTAAGCTTCACAAATATCCTTATGAAAAAGTTGATTTAAAAACCAAAAAATACTTATTTTTACAAGATATATATAAAACAATTGAGAACTGACATTTTGAAATTAATCGACACATATTAGAAATTATAAGTAAGGAAGAAAACAATTTTTTACATTATTCTTCTCTATACTAACATTATAAAGAGATTTATATTTTTGTATGTATTGTAATAACTTCAAAACAGGGCCGATATCAAAAATTTACCATTAAAAATCTTTGTTGTTGTTGAGTAACATTAGTATATTTTTTTACATTCACATGCACAAAGTCACAAGCAATAGTTAGTCTTTAATATAAAATTTACACATAGCAACACTAACCTTATGTGTCTGTATCACAGAAGTGGCAACACCGAAGGTAGACATCAGGACAACAGCAATACAATAATAATAATAAGGCTCGGCCAACCACACCGCTATTGTAAATAATTGAAACACATAGAATGGGTTGAACACTTCCAGTAGTATTAGGGTCATTATAGATTGTACTGGAACCTTTATTTCGTTCAGACCATAAATATTAAGCCTGTAAATAAAATCACTATTATAGAAATTTCAAAAATGATAACTTTAGGGTTTAAAAAACAAAAAAAAAATTAAATTCGTTGTTTAAACTTCGCCAGTACAGTTGGATAGTAACGGTTACTAATTGGACTGACATTTAACTGGCATAATATCAACACTAACTTGCACTAGACTATACAATCCATGCCCGGTGCACACTTGTTCAGTTGTGTTGGCTAAACAAATACTGAATGGACTCACAGATCCCAGTTAGCCCTCACACTTGCCAGTTGATCGCCAGTCCAATTATTGCCTGCTGAGCAACTGTATTGCCCAAGTGTAACCCCGCAAACTATGCAATATTCAGTAAACTTGTTCGTACAATCGCGGAAATCTATGGTGTTCCACTTCAGGGAAAATTATAATATATAATATTAATAATAAAAAGATACTACCAATGTTTTTTTTACAGATACATTTATAAGCTGCATTATATTGATTTTTGTTCCGTCTCGTTTGAAAATGTTCAAACGATTATAACTTATAAGCTGGAACACCGCTAGTTTCCCCGACTGTACGTGTACGTATGCGCAATTTCGTACGTATACGCAATTACGTACGCACACGTAGAACGTATACGTTGTTGCCTTACATCCGCAGCCGCCTGTCCGCGCTGGGCGCCCGCGTGGCGAGGGCGTGCAGCTGCGAGCAAGTGGCACCGCTCTCGAGCCCCGCGAGCCGCGCCCACGCCGCGCGCGTCGTCTCCCATACCAACGTTTGTTTCTTGTGATTGAAATAACGATAGCTTTGGACATCTATAAGAAACCGTAGGCAATTTTTAACTCTCGTATCCATTTCCGTCATAGAAAGAGTATTCGCTCCAAACTATTTCATAAAAAAGTTTGCTATCGCTACAAATAATCCATGTAAATTCCATTTGATGTCACTTCCTTCTCAATCACGCAATCCATCTGTTTCTTCCCCTAGCGGTGTACCCCTCCACATTCAAACAGTCAAAATTACGTCCAATATGAGGGTCTCAAGCAGACACTATGTTAGGATTGACTAGACATTACCTTAGTCAACCACATTTAATAAAATTTTGTTATAAAAAAAATCATTAAAAACTAGAAATATCTGGAGCATATCTTGACGCAAACTAGAGTAAAACCACACAAATATTCAAAAGAGGTTGGTATGCATTATCTTGTTAGGATAGACAAGAGATATTTTCAACTTAAGATACTTAACATACAAAGTTAATAATACTTACTTAAAGTAGTCCCATCGTCTAAATGTATTGGAGTGTATAAGTCATCAGCACTGTCCAAAGTTCCTTTCTCACCTCCAATCTCTTCTTGAAAACCTTCATTTATCAGACCACTGCAACAAAGAGACTTTTTTAAATCATCTTATTAATCATCATTAATCTTGACAGCGGTAGAGCCTGCTTTAACATCTTAGCACTGCAGGGCACGCCTGGTGTAATACCACGACCATACAGAAGACAGGCGTGAAATGGAAACAATTCCGTGTTTCGTCTGATGAGTGTGGTGCCGGAGGCCTAATTTAAGTCCCTTTCTCTTTTTTTTTTTTTT
>NW_013525035.1:3512397-3615700 GCF_000836215.1 Papilio polytes | reverse complement strand
CGCATAATATGTCCATACCACGCTAACCTTTTGCTTCTCAATTTCTCCACCACTGGCGCTACTTTCAAACTTCCTCTAATGTACACATTCTCGTTTGCCACCTTATGTTATAAAAAAAAAATTACTATATACTTCTATACTACTATCTACTATATACTCTAATCTATATACTTTTATTTTCTACAATAAAAAATAAGTTAAAACGCCCACTTTTCGATGTTTGTGTTACTTATATAATTGTATTTTAAGTACTAAATTATTCTATGTTTTGTAACAATGATTATGAAACATTTAATTAATATTTACCTTGCATCTGCAATTACTTTAATCTGTATTTTGTGTATGTAATAACTTTTGCATTTCTTCTGATAGGTTTCCTAGAACAATAATCATTTACTATAAGAGAATTATTACAAAAACCAATACAATAAGAGTGGGTGCACACCTTTAACTAAAAATACAACTGTTTGATCGTCAATTGTGAACTGTTTAGTTGCACAACTAAAAGTCAAGTAGTGTACGCACCTCCATATTAGATAGGAATGAAAACGCAACTAAACAGTTGTGCGATAGTTTAGTCAAAGGTACAGACTCTAAATGAGCAAAAATTTAAAGAAAATGAAACTAATTCTGATACAGATATAAGAATGTAATGCAAAATAGAATGGATATAAGCATCTCAGGATAGGAATTTTATATTCTTGTTTTGGCTATAGACAAATTATAATAAATCAATGAGTTAACTTTAAAAATGTCAAAGCTATAATAGTGTTGAAAAATCCATACCACTACAATTACTTGCTCTGCCAACTGGAAACAGCATCTTTCTGAAGTCGCATACAAATACCATCTCGGGTACCAATGGAAGAACAAAGCTGGTATGCCACATGTTAAAATTGTGAATATATACACAAGAAATGTCCGCCATCGACTTCTTCTGTACCCATGTACTACCTAAAACAAAATATAAAGATGCTAGTACAGTCAGCTGCATAAGTGTAAATACATTTACAAAAATTAGAAATTTAAATACAATTTTGATTAAAAAATGTAAGTATTGGACAATAGTATGTATTAAAGTATTAAAGCACACAGATATATCTATGCATATTTCTGAAACCAAAAGTGACACTAGTTTCTGTACTTTAGCATATGTTCACAAAGCTGACTGTACATTGTTCAAGTAAAATACATCTAAAAAGGACAAACATATTGAAATGTTACAGGCAACTTAAGGTCAATGCATAAGAAACTCTAGACAAAATAAGTATATCCATTGATTAAAAAATACATAAACAATAAATACAAAAATACATAACTGTTAATAGTTGTATGCAATAATTACAAAGTAGTGATAACAATGTATGTACTGAGTTGTTACAATTGGTCAATGTTTTAACACAATATTTAATTATAATACATAACAGATAAGGACACTCATAATTCAGTTGACAGGAAGTCATGGATAATATAATCAAACAAGAATTAAACATGTTTTGCAATATCATTTCAATTACATAAAATTCTAAAGATAAAAAATAAATTGAACAACAATAAGTGCAAGAAACTATTCCTGACCTTTACGAAATGTAAAACAGACATATAGATTACTATAAATGCTGATGGTAACAATCCTTATAGATAACTCAAAAACTACTTATTAGTTTTTCATTAAAAATTGGACCACATGTTATACCTCCTTCTAGACATAGCCAATAGCTGACCACCTTGTGGGTAATAAAGTACAATAAACAATACTGAGGGGGAGGATCAACTTAATCTTGGTTATACTAAGTTTTAAAGAATAGTAATTGAATAAAACTGCAATTTATATGAACTATAACAAAAATGGACATTTTACCTGGTGAAAATCACGATCAGTGTTTAATAATTGTTCTGAAAAGTTCAATATTGCGTGTAGGGACCTAGTATTTCCCTGTTCGTATCTTATGAGGGGTTGAATGTCGTCTTCTGAATCCATCATTATATTATGTTTATGACACAAACCTTTGGTATTGAAAATATAATACTACTTTGTTAAGCTACCATATTGATGACTTAATTAGATCACAAGTTTAGGAACAAAGAACTATGTGAATCGTAAAACAAACACACACTAATTTTAATTACAGTTTGTCGTAACTACTCAGGCGACATATTGTAATGAAATTGATCTATTCTACAAACATATTACGGAGAGTACAGGAACAAAGGTTTATAGAATAAAGTTCAATATTTACGTTTTCTTCACTTCTCTACATGACTGAAGAACAATAACGTTCTTTGTATTTCGAAGTCATGATAACTATAACTTTTAGGATCGTAATATATAGCAGAAACGGAGAAGATAAAAATCACTTAAGCATCTTGTAACGTGTAAAATAAAATGTTATAAATTATTTGTAAGCTAATTTACGAACAATCAATCGCTTTTAATGTCAAAATCAGCTTGGCTTGGCTGTCAATGTCAGTTTTTCACAGAGTGTGTATGTTACATGGTTTAGTTAAATATGGTTGGTTTTACTTTAAAATCAGTGTAAAAATATACGTACCATGTGGTTATCATCGACTGCTATGTGTTGTTCAACATTCAATGTCATTGTCTCTTCTTATATTTCAATAACCAGGAGATCTGAAAACAAAAACAAAGCCTTTTTCAATTATTTAATGGAAAGGAATTCATGGCAAGTGATATTTTTCATCTGTGGCTTGGTTGAAAGCAGTACTTTAATCTATGTGAAAAATTATTCATTCATTCGTTCACTTCACTTGTCTTGTCAACTTCACTGTCACTTTTCTTGTAAATATTTAGTTTGGAGCTTCTTTTGTAATTTCCTATTTAGATAAAATTACAATCGAAACGAAAAATATTAACAAGTCAGGATCAAACCTTTATTCTTTTAGTTACGGTAAGTGAAACATAAGCAAAACACCTTTTACTTTACTTCTTGTAGGTTATATTAGTTAACCTCAATGTTGGTATTTTGTGTTTATTTAGTTTTACTTCTCTAGTGTAAGTTGAATTAAGATGATGTTCAAGACGTTTGTAGGAACAGTCCCCAATATTATAATCACAAATACATGTATCAATAATTTTTAAATTATTTTAGGTCATTGTTCAAAATGATTATTCCAGTACGATGTTTTACTTGTGGGAAGGTGATCGGCAATAAATGGGAGGCTTACCTTGGTCTGCTACAAGCTGAATACACAGAAGGGTATGTATTTCCACTAAATAACATTTAATTACAAATCTCATTATACTATCAAGGTACACGGTTGGACTAAACGTAACAAACTCATTTATTCCTTCTATAAAATGTAAACCTTAATCCTTTCCAATAATGTTGGGCTCTGATATTTAATCCATCAAGATAAAACTTATAAAGAATTAAATGGTTCAATACATAAACAAGAAACCTATCAAGTTGATATAGCAGGAGTTTATTTTTAGGTTTTCTCACTTAAGTATCTACTAACTAAATAGAAAAAATGTGACAATTATTTACCTGCAAGTCCAAATTCTAGGGAAATAAGAATTGTAAAATTTTATAACCCTTATCTTAATATCCTGGGAAATATTTAAACAGTGATTTGAGAAAATATTTGTTTTGCAATGTTGTAAATGACGAAGTGTATAAAATACATTAAGTATGTAATCAGTACTAAAGTTTTATTTAAAATGTATATCTTGTTTAGATAAGGCATGTAACATAGTTTCAAACAATAATTATTGGAAGCTATTCTATTATTTTAATTGTGTTTCCATGCTTAAGTCTTGCTATGGTTTGTTAGACCATAGTATGTTATTGGGTACAAAGATAATGTTATTATGTATAGAAATGTATTATTGTATTTCTAAATACTAATTTTACAAGAAAACTACTACCTATAGTTAAATCAATAAACAGCAAATGTTTTTAGCAAATATTTATTTTGGTCTTAACTTACTTCTTACTAATATTATAAATGCGAAAGTTTAGATGGTTGTTTGTTAGAGTTTGTAACATAAACGGCTGAATGGATCTCGATGAAATTTGGCATATACCTAGAGGATAATTTGGAAGAACACATAGGATACTTGCTTTTGTTTTTTTAAAATTCCATGCGAACGGAGTCGCGGGCGATAGCTAGTAAACTAATAAAATGTTGTGCTATTTTCACATTTTACGTGTTACTTTAAATTTTTGATGTGAATGTTTATTTGTTGAGTAAATAGTCATTGCAGTGTTGATAATTTGTGTGTTCCAGTGATGCACTGGATGCCCTCGGCTTGAAGAGATATTGCTGCCGAAGAATGCTGTTGGGTCATGTCGATTTAATTGAGAAATTACTGAATTATGCACCTTTGGAAAAATAAACTAAGATTAAGTATATAATTGTGTTAAATTTAGTTTATTTAGACTTTGTTTAAGGAAAAACCGATAATCTTTTGTTTGTTGAATAAATGTATTTCAACCTTAAAATTCATGGCCACTGTAAGGACAACAAAAAATTGACTTGATTGCTTGTTTTGTAAATTTTCTCATACAATTTTATTGTCTGCTATTTGATATTTAAGTTAGGTACATTTTAATGCATCGTAATGTAAACCAGAATATCTTGTTCGTATTTAATATCACAGTTTTAACTTTAAAAATGGTTTTACGCAGTATATTTTAAGTACATTCCAACCCAAACAGTAGTGTTAAAAAATATATGTCAGCTTGAGTATTTAAAAGAAAGAATAAACAGTTACCTTTTCTAAGGCGCCTTATTTCTTACCAGCTTTCAGGGAGGGGGTTAACAGAGTTACATAATATGATAATGTAACTAGAAATAATTAACATTTAATAAATTTAATTTGTAAGTAATAAATTAAAGAACATATAATACACTATATCTTTTATTTCTTTACTGTTTTGTAGTTTCTATTAGTTTTCCCCGTTCACTTTCTTTCCTATATATGAAGATTTGTATTTTTGTTTGTAACAAAAATTTAAAGATACTGGACGGATATGAAAAATTCTTTCACGATTAAAAAGCTTTATTTTGCTGAGTAAAATAGACTGTATCCTATCAGACGAATGCGCGAGGAAAAGCTAGTTTAATATAAATCAAATCGAAAGAAAGTTATTGAATAATTTTCAATACATATATTAAGTGTTACTATTAATGTTGGTGTCCACTGCAACGCGTAAACAAAATGATGACTGTCTCTTTTGTCAGTGAAAACGTACGTTAAAACACTCGTCACTGGTTAATACGAAGAGATTCAAATAGCCTTGTTTATCCAAATAAAGCAAAGATTACAATGTACGCAATATAATAAAGATATCTTGTATGCCTTGAGTTTATTTTATTAGATTTATAAACTGTTATACCGGTTTACCTTTAAAAGATAACCGTCAGTTTTCACTGCCAAAACACACCCATAACATTATTATCTGTGTTTTAAGGAGTATGAAAAGGATGAATAAGTTTGTCGACAGTGAGAACTCACGTCAAGATTATTCAAAATTACGGTACTTTTGTCCGAAAAGAGGCCATGTCCTAAAGCAGTGTGAAAGGTAATTAAGAATAAGATGTCATTCGTATTATATTTAGTTGAGTAAAGTTTTCTTAATGTATTAACTTTCTTGTATGTACCATTCAAATTACACTCAAGGCTTGTGTGATATATTTTCGACAATTATACTGTGGTGGGAAATAAATCCTGAACTATGTGATCAGAAGTCCATACCTATAACCATTAGGGTGTTGGCGAGTTGCGTTTTTTTTACTTGTCAGTTTTAAACGCCTTGTCCTAAAATAAAATGTTTGTAATTTTAATTGGGATAATTGAAGTATTTAATTTAAAATGCTGTACAAATATTTATCGGTAATTATAACGAATTTGATAGTGGTATACTCAATGCTGTTTATTTTAATTAACATTGCAGATAGCGACAAGAACGTTTATAAGGACGCTATTTACCATACGTAAATACCGCGTGTTTCCACTTCTGAAACTTTCGTTGTCTCTGTTTTTTTCACGATGAAAAATGAGATGTCAAGCTTTTGTATGAATGTTTTATTTCGGTTGTGGATTAAGGGGAAGCGTTTTAACCCACTTTATTTTCTTATATTCTGTTCTATTTGAGTCATAGTGTTTATGCGACTGGAGTGTAATTTCATAAGTTAGTGGGCCTTTAAGTTATTTTTTTTTTCAAGATCTAAGGACGTATTTACAGTTAATCCGATTAGATATTTAACAATTTATTTATGTTTACTTTACTTTAATTCTTTACCAAATATATAATTTTATGATTTTCAGCTGTTTATACGTATGTTGATTTTATTGCGGATTAATCCAAAGTAGGTTTGAATGAGGTCGACAATCCGAGACGTCCTTGTAACAATTGTACCGGTTTGTGATAGAGGTAATATTATATTAATACAAATACAACCTCTTTATGTAGAGGTCTTAGTTGAATAAAGGGTTTCCATTGGCGAAACATTGAGACAGCAACAAACATTTTTTCCCCTCCAAAAATGTTGTTTTTATAGTTACATAGAAGTTCAGTGGTTACGTACAATATTAATAGAAAACAGTAAATGCAAATAACTAATACATTTGTATTTACCAACAATACGTGTTCCAAATAAATTAGCACATATATGGAATTATTCATGTGCCGTAAATAATTGTTAGCTCATTCTATCAAAATCAAAAATACAACGAAACTGTCATTAGAAAATAGCAGTAAAAAGAGAGATGACTTTACGGAATTACTTTCACTTACACCTTTTGTGTGGTCCTGGATAGGACCAACTGATTAGGTAGCCCCATTCTTCCAAAAGATATTGCGAGCTCTACCACTTTTGACATACCTGAGTCTAAAGTAGCTTACTTTTATGAATATTAAGTATTTTCTTGTATTAACCTTATTTCAATACAAAAGAACATACAGAAGAATTAAGTACCGCCTTATTTTGGGAAGTCGGTCAAAATTATATACTATTTTAATTTATAAATAAAATGTTCTTTACAAACATCGGACATCAGTAACCAGTTTGTGAAATGAATTTCGCTAACACCAGTTTACCGTCTTTGGACCTTTAACCTGTGTTGACATACTTTGGGACTGAACACTGTTTTCCTTCAAAATAGAAGATATATTATTAGATATAGGGCTCGGAGCCTACCCTAATAAGGGGTTACTAGGCCATAGTCAACCACCCTGGCGCAGTGCGGGTTGGTTGAATTCACACATATCTTTGAATTTCTTCGTCGATATGTGTAGGTTGCATCACGATGTTTTCCTTCACCGTAAGAACGTCGGGTAAATTATGTACATATGAAAATTCGAAAAATCGAAAATCACATTGGTACATGGCGGGATTCGAACCTAAGACCTATAGATTACAAGTCAAGTGTTTAAACCACTGAGCCACCGACGCCCTTAACATCCATCCCTCCATCTTAATTTTCACATTTAGTTAAAACATTAGTAGGAAGTAAGATTAACATTTTTATTGCTTAACCTTGTGCTAGGATTTTTATTAAGTTCTGTGCTCTTGCAATTTGGAGGTTGACATTTTGGATGGCACTGTATTTCAACAAATCTAAGTGCCGTTTGTCCTAAATACAGATAACTTTTATATTGATGTTTACTAACATATTGTTACTTCAATGGTTTATTTACAAAAGGTTTAATGTTATATTGAAATCACAAGCGGAACGTTAACAACAATCGTAGTGCTGCTTTTCATACATCGGTCCATACAAATGGCATTCACACAACAAATTCCGAGAACCGAAGATTTACCGAAGGTCACTACGACTATTAGTAGAATATTTTAAATCACTGATTCAATTTAAATTTTTTTTTATTATTATATAAAATAAATTAAAACAAATGACGTCACAAAATTTGTTTAACCGCTGGCCGCGTTTGTTCCAAATAATCTCGGAAGCAGCTAGGCCGTTTTTGATAGAAGTGACTGGAAGTTAATGCACATGCTATCCAAGTCACGGGCGACAGCTAGTTTAAACACGTGTGACTCTCGTTAGCATGAGGGTATTGTTTCAGTACGTGCATTTTCATAATTGTATGTAAATCTCAAGGGTGTTTTTCCACTGGGTCACCTCGCTTGGTGACAGGTAGTATCAATAAATTTGCGATAAATCAACGGCAGCCGAAACCGATGGGGGAGCCAAGGTCCCCTTCCCTGTCTGGCATCGTGCGACTATTTGGGACGGGATTTTTAAATTAAGCTCACCGTGACACATATCTACGGTGAAATTCCACTGTCGTGAGACGTGTAATGATAATGTTGTTGTCGCTGTTCTTTCGAAGGAAACAAGAGAGACAGAAATATGTTTTATAGAAGTGTTAAGGCAATGAAAACCTCGAATTATAAAATGCCTTACATGTTGGAACCAGAATTTTCACTATTTGTTGTCATAGAAAATTTAAAATAGAATAGCATTTGAAATGAGAATTTGCATAACTGTTTAAGTTAACAGAACTCAATAATGTGTGTTCGTTCTTGCGTTACGATAATTGTACGATGATGTCATATCTGCATGATTCTTTACAAAATGCTTAATCTATGATGTTGCACTATCATAGATTAAATAGCGAATTTGGTTGCAAAAGACCAGTAACAGTAAATTCGTAAGCAACATTAACATGAAAAAATATACATAAAGTGAAAGTTGATACCTTTCTAACCTCTTTAAAATCGTGTATGGTTACATTATGTAAAACTTATAATAGATGACGTTATTTAATATCATTGCATGAATTTGATTAGAACTTTGGACTGTCTATAAATACTAAAGAAATACGAAACCTACTTTAAAAAAAAAACATTTCTCTTCTGTTTCTTTAAGATGCACATCATATTTAGGTACTTATGTAGCTAGCACCAACACATTACTTTCAAATTGCAATATCATGCAATATTGTACCTTAATCCCAACCGATAAGGTTTCATTTTCTATACAACAGCAGTAGGATGTCGACCTCTTGCATCTGAGGTAGGCGTAATGCATTTACATTATGGAACAAATTGCGCATTTAAACAATTTTAATTTAAAATACCGTAATAAAGCCTCTACATCTTATATACATTAATGAACTCTGTAATCATTAACCTGCCCCTATAGAGGGTGGGCACAGTAAACAATCATACTTCATACTAATATTATAAATGTAAGAGTTTAGATGGATGGATCAATGTTTGTTACAGTTTGTAGCCTAAAATGCTGAACGGATCTCAATGAAATTTGGAATAGATGTAAATAGTCTGAAAGAACACATAGGCTACTCGGTTTTGTTTTTTTAATTTATTTTTAATTAGATAAATTTTGCCGATACACCATTTTTAACTGTCCAGTGACACTGTCAATTTAAAACTTTACGTGTAGACTTGGCTTCATTATTAAAAGGCCAAACCTAATTTTACTTCTTACTAATATCATAAATTTGAAAGTTTAGATGGATGGATGTTTGTTACATTAGTTTTCTATTCCAGTTGGAGTTGCGGACGAAAACTGTACTTTATACATAGTAAAACTAATTAAAAACAGTGTCAGGTACTCATACTCATAGTTGGAGTCTTGCTTGCATCATAACATTAACTCCGATAGCTGCTCACGATGGTTTAGTTTCATAACGCTAGAGTTCAGTAACCTCTAGTAATACTAAACATATACTATAACACACTATGTATGTATTTTTATATTCACATAGTTTATTATGACACTTAATTCATGATTTATACAATAAAATAATCAATCAATTTATTTAATAAGTGTCTTTTGCCCGCGAATTTTAAAAAAATCATAATTATTTTTTTTATATACAATAAGTGGCAAACGAGCAAGCAGCCACCTGAATCCGCCAAAATGGCGAAGCGACCGCGGCCCATAGACATCTGCAATTGCAGATGCGTTGCCTACCTTTATTCGACAGAGGAGGAGACGCACATAAAGAGGATGTTTGCCCTTCCTATGCATCTCCTCCTCTGTCAAATCCTTTTCCCCCTCCCATCCTCTCCTTAAAAGAAGAGGGTGGTAAAGAGAAAGGTAGTTAAATTAGGTCTACGGCACCACACTCATCAGACGAAACACGGAATTGCTTCCATTTCACGCATGTCTTCTGTGTGGTCGCGGTATTACACTGAGCGTGCCGGCCCATTCGTGCTAAGATGTTAAAGCGGGCACTACCACTGTAGAATAAAGCGTAACTATATTATTTGATAATAACATAAGTTTCATACGGTGTGGTATCTTTTTTAATTGTCACAGTACTTTTTGTGTTTATACAAAAATATAAAAATACAAATCTTTCCTCTTTATAATGAAAGTTAATCTTTAATTAGTGTAGATTGCTTGCTTGATAAGTCCCAATATGGGCCATAGAGTTAAGAAGAATAACAATTGATAACATTCCAGAAGTCACTATTTACTTTCATTTAAAGAAGGAATATGCATAAGTAACAAATTGCAAATATAACAATTGTGAAGGTCACATTCGTCACAAGTCTGCACTGTCGTTACAAAGGAAATTACATATAATTTTGTTGTTTCATATCTGTGAAGCAATTCTTAAAATGTAGAAATAGACTATGCATACATTTTATCTAAATGTGAATTTATAACCACCTTTAATAGACCTGAATTAAGATTTAGGACTTGTATAAATTGTAACGTGACGAAGGTCAGCATTAGAGAATGGGTTAGGACGTTGGACAAAGGCGCCACGAGCGTCACGCGCATACGAGCAAGCGGCAACCTGAATCTTTCGAAATGGAAAGCAACCGGTACCCATAGAGATCTGCAATTGCAGATGAGTTGCCTACTCTTAACTGACGGGGAAGGAGACGCACATAAAGAGGACAATTCCCCTTTCTACGCGTCTCCTCCGTCGTCAAAACCACTTTTCCTTCCCATCCTTTCCCCTTAAGAAAAAGGGACTACAATTAGGCCTCCGGCACTCATCAGACGAAACGCGGAATTGCTTCAACTTCACGCCTGTTTTCTGTGTGGTTGTGGAATTACACCGGGCGAGCCGGTCAATTCGTGCGAAGATGTACTACCACTGTAAAAACAGAACACTCTGCACCTCCCAAAAAGTGCTGAAAAAGGCGGCGACATAGAAATATATGTAACATTTCCTTGAGATTACTTAGTTTACATTTGGTTGATCTAATAAATGATATGCTGTTTAAACCATGTATTTTATATCAACCTTAACCCGATTTTATTTACCCAAGGTTGCAATCGTATACAACTTAATTAGTATTCACGATTCATGACAAAGACGATCGTAATAAGCGCCAATTCTAGTTGGAAACAATTTAAATTCTGTCTAACAAAACCGTGGGATTTCACTGCCGAAACACTAAAATATTGTTATTCAAAGTTGCTAGGTCTCGTCATAAAATAAAGCTGCGATTACCAAAGATGTAGAACATTGTTATATAAACTTCTGTATTACTTATAAAATATATAATAAAGTTTTAATAACCACTATGATATTAGGTAATGTAAACTATATTTCTTATATTATCTTCATCTTGAAATCTGAAGTGTTCTTAACATAAGCTTGGTCTTTTATCGATGGAGGGTCGGCAGAATTTGTACTGCTCTTCCATACATCTCTAGCAGGCTCTCTATTTACGCATTTTCTTTTTCAAACAATTAATTCGTACTCTCTTTGGTCTTCCAGTATCTTTGAAGACTCGTAACACATTTAAATCGAGAACCCAAGCTTTTGTTCACAAATAGGGGATGGACTGAAACCAGTGTAATTTTAAAAGGGTTCTTATAGAAAAGTTTTGTAATCACTACCTTACATAGTGTTACTGTGTTGAAATTGTTTCTAGTTAAAACATTCAACAATTAGCGCAAGGAAAATTGTTATCGTCTCAATGTTTGCACAACAATTACATACCGTATCTCAATCTGATATCGAATGTGGAATTTAAACAGAAAAATAACAACATCAACATTTTGTTTTGCATTGCATTTGTCATTAAAAATGTTATAAAGTAACGGGAGTTCCGGTGACCAAATTCCCAACATATTTTAAAAGGAATAAACATGGTAAGGGAAGCATTTGGCGGGTTAGATGACGTAGGTAGTGGATGTATCCACTTTTATACCATATGAAAAATAAGATCTATTGGTGTACTTAACGGTTGGTACAGTGTACCAACAACGTACACCGACTTTTAATAGTACACTAATAACGCTGTACAAATAATACAGCTTTTGTCGATGATGTTATAAATATGTACTTTCTCGCTAATTTTCGTTCTACAAATGTCCATAGACAGCGCTAATTTAGCGAATTTACTTTTTTACATTTACAAAAAAGGTACTCAACATATTTAGTGTTCACTAACGCGTGCTGCTAATTTTTTAATACATAAAAATCGTGGCACTAAACTTGTTTACTTCATTTACTGTGTTAACTTACTACACTATTTTAAATGGAACAAGATAAAGCTGGCAGCACTTATTAAAATACCATTAAAAATGATTTAGGACTACGTCTCATTTGTAAACGAATAACATTTAATTTGAAGACCGATTTGATTCTTGTTTTTGAACCGAATTATTTAGAGAATAAAGTCACGTTGGTTGGAAGAAAATCACATACATTACAAAGAAGTTTATTTTTCTATTATTTGTAATGGTCACACAATATAATTTAGATAATCGTAAAGTTAGTCACGTTGCAAGTTAAGTGCTGAACTTGGTTACAATAACTTAGTTATAAACTTAAACATATAACTTTATATAACTATATTACCGGTTTAAAACAATTTAATTTTTAAACTCATTTTCCACTAAGTCGTATGTGCTTGTCGTAGTCGCAAAATTAGTAACAACAACATCATGTACACGTGTTGTTGCCCGCGACTTCGTCTTGGTAATAGAAACAAATCTAGTATTAAATATAGTCCATAGCATTCGGGGGTATTCTATTGGTGAAAGAATTTTTGAAATCGATTTATTAGTTTTTAAGCTTATTCATGACATACAAATAAACAAATCCTCCCCTTTTTATAATTAGTTATGAATTAGTAAAGGTATAAAATGTAGTGACTGTGTCATATTACAAAAGAAATAAGTAAAGTCGTTAACTCATTGCCTTCATTCTTTTTAAATGTTTTCACATTCATACAATCAGTACTGCCAACATTCCGAAAACAATACCAAATTGATATTTAATGAGTTGCACAAATATTCTGTATGGAAAAGGATGAATTCTTTGTCAAATTACATACTCTTGTATGAGAGTACGTTGCCTTTTTACAAAGAGGATGAGAGATCATGTTTCTATACAAGTAAGGATACAATGGAAACATAAACGGACGATGACCTCATTTACCAAAATACTAAGAGCGGGCGTACACTTTTGACTAAAGTATCGCTCAATTGTTGTGCGATTGTCGATTGTTTTGCAGCAAATTCAACTGTTTAGTTGCACAACTAAAAATCGAGTAGTGTGCACACCTCCTTACAAGCTCATAGGAATCGAAGGGAGAGTAAACAGTTGTGCGATTGTTCAGTTTTAGGCGTGCGTCGTCATCGTCACACGATTTGGGAAGACGTGAAAAACGGACGGAATGAAACATGAAACACGAACACTCAAGCAAGTACTAATAAATATTGGATCAAAGCAACGCACGCGACGTTTATAAAACTGTTAATTGTTTAAGTAAATAAACCAACAGTGTGTTATTTAACCAGTTTGCTACACAGATCAAAATAGTTTTTTGTTAAGATATACAATAGCAAAAAATCTCACTCAATTAAACTATATAATCGCTTTTAAGTTTATAACACTAGCTTTCGCCCGCGACTCGTTCCGCGTGAAATCAAAAAAAAACAAAAGTGAGTGGACTATCCTCTATTATCTATACCATACTTCATTGAAATCCGTTCAGTGGTTTAGGCTACAAACTCTAACAAACATCCATTTAAACTTTCGCATTTAGAATATTAGTATGAAGAATGAAGTATGATTATTTATTTGAAAAAGAAAGAATATTATCACGTATGAATTAATATATTTCATTATTTTCATTGTTTATTTCGGATAAACTCTACTACCGCAATTACGAAACGGTTTTAACACTTGTAACATTTCAACAAAATATGTGCCTACTCAAGATAACGTTAAGTGTGGGTACTTAAAGGTATAAATTACAGGCAGACGGTTTTTCTAAGTAATAAAACAATCACGGATTATTAAGGTTTTTCGTAAAACAGAATCGCGAAAAAAAATACGCACAACCTAACTCTATATGTCAAAATTCAACATTTTTCTGATCCTTGGCATTACTTAAATATCAACTAATAAAAATAACTTATTTGATAAATATTAAGACGGAATATAAATAAAATATTTGACTGATATCATCAAAATTGTACTAACTAGTACATAAACAAAAAAATAATCTACCTCCGTAAAAACACAACATTAGAAAGATTATGATTATATCTCTATTTATGTAGAGAACATATTTTCACAATCAAAACGTTAGATCTAACAGATTTTACCAAAAACCAAGTATCTAAGTCATTAAAAGTAAAGTTTTAATGAAACTTATATATTTTTTATATGCCCTTGATTGTCGCAACGAGTTTAAACTCTAAACTTGACTTTCTCTAACATTAAAACAACTAACAATGTTAAATAAAAATTACAATACCTTTTAATATCCTTCAAGTATCACGAAAACATTTAACACAGATAAAATAAAACACGCGCGAATTTGTTGCGTAAAGATTCGCGCGACCGAACCGATGAAGGAATGCAAAAGAACTGAACTGAATCGGCGTCTGCGTCGATATCACACACCAGGTGAAAATGACTTCTATCGTTCATTCAAATTGCCACAGTGTAAACGAGTTCTTTGATTATTAGCAGTACTCTCAACAACTCATTACTAATTATACTTCCACATAAAACAATGTTCTACGACTAAATAATAAAATGACTTACCTGTAAGGTTTCTAGTACACTGCCAGGAAAGCTAATCGTAGTTTGATTAATTATTAGTTTCGGTAAAATTGATCAGCGTAACCGTAAGTTGGATGAACACTGCACCGTATTTATGTATTGGTCTGCATATTTTACGTTTCGCTTATGTTCCGGTTTTACGCAGCTGTGTGCCACGGCCGTTAATTGCTATATTAATAAATCTTACTAATATTATAAATATGAAAGTTTAGATAGATAGATGTTTGTAGCCTAAACTGAAACTCTTGATGAAATTTGACAAAGATGTAGGGGAAGCTAGAATGTTCTGAAAAACACAGGCTACATAAGTTTATTTTTAATTCCACTCGAAATCGCGGGCGAAAGCTAATATTTCATACTGCAAATCTTTTTCTTAACATATTAATCGGAGTCCTAAGTACTGGTAAATTACCTTTGTGTATTTTTATCGATTTCAAAGGGCTTATCGATGTTGCAACCGGTCTTTGGTAACCGCGTTTGTACCCCGTACTGGGAAGCCCCTCTAAGGAGCATTGACCTTAAACAAGCCCCGTTCTAACTGGGTACAAAACTAGAAACTTGTTTATATTTATTTTATAGAAAATATTATATTAGCCTCGATTAAAATAAAGGAATACGCTTTGAACAATAGGACATTGTGTTAAACAATAGTAGGAAATTATTATGAATTTACGTATACCTAATAAAAACAATATATAGTTACTAGCTGTTCCCATGCAATTTCATCCGCATGTTTACATTTGTCAAATTATCAATAACAAATGTCAAAATGACATGACATGACAGACCTTAGCAATCTTTCTTTCTTGATGTTGGCAGCAACTTATGGTCTCTTTCCCACATTAGGGTTTTTATCCAAAATATTTACCCCTAAGTTTAATGGCGTGAAAATATATAGCCTAAAGCATGACGTAAGTGTAAGGCTTTTTATTAAAAAAAAGATTTATTCAAAAATATGCTATAATTGCTGACATCTTAGGCAACAAAGTGTGTGTTTACACTTTATTATAATAGTATAGATTTTGATATTAAATCTAACTTTAGCATTGTTTTTGCTGTTTAACTTTACTGAATATAATGTAGTTAAATAAACATTAAATCAAGACAATCTTGTTTTTATTTACCACGAACCGACAACTTCCTCAGCGCAGAAATAGAAAATAAATCAGAATTATTGTGAAATCTTTTCAAAATCGGTTCTGCCGTTCCAAAGATTCTATTAATTCTAATATTTTCGTCCAATCACAATAAAACAATAGACAATAAAGTCAACCATATTTGTTTTCATTATCATTTCTTAACTCCAAACACTCATTTTAGTGGTAGAGGTTATAAAAAGTAAACATAACATTTATTTATATAATTCATTTATTTAAATTGTATAGTATTCACATGTTGCTACTTGTTTCAACAAGAAACGGCAGCTGTACACAAAATGAGAACACAATGCTTCACAAAAACTATAAAAGACAAATGCAGCGGTCGAAAGAAAGCGATAATTTTAACAGCTACATGTGAAATGATACTTATGGCTATTACCTGGCAGTTAGCACGTTTGATGATTGCGAAATGTAATACTGATCAATGCCAAGTCACAGAGGGAGATAGACGAAAAGCGAGACGAAATATCACAATTTCATAACGAAAATATCGCCAGCAAAATGCGCATCTCTTATATTGAGGTTTTCAAACTTGGCGGCTCTGAACTTCGCTTACAATTATAGATATAATCTAACCTAGAATATAAACCTGACCCCTTAGACAAAGTAACATTCGATTGTCGCTATCGCTGAAAATTCAAAAATGTATGAAAATCTCGAAAAGTCAAAAATGTATGAAACTGACATTAACATTTGATAAGTCACGTGCTTGTCACGTATTCATTTCTATACATTTCGACAAATTTTGTCGATTCTACAAGCAACATCGCTAATAGAAAGTCAATTTGTCTAGAGGCCTTCTAATATAAAGAAGTTAGTTTGATATTTCTCCGTAACATGTAGGTCGACAGACATAATAAGAATAAAGTTTTTATATTCCTGGTCAGACTATAATATAGTATAAAGGGTGCGCGATCTTGAGCCGCCGTCTAAATTGAAACGCCCAATACCCTCAAAACAAAATCTATACAATAATTGACTAAATACCTTAAACCGCTACATGGGTATAAAAAAAAATCAACGTCAAATACCAAGACGTTACATTAAACTATTGAGCATAACATTATACGAAAGGCAGTCATCATAATAAAAATTATTGACAAAAAAAAATGCTTAATTTGAGTATAGTGAGATACTGTCAAAGAATAAAATACGAGGCTAAAAACGTAGACTTGATACAGAAGCGTACATAGGTAAATTACCCTTTGGTAATAAAACAATAATATAGAAATTCCTAATGATTACACAAATGCTAAAGAAATTTAAATACAATTCTATGCAGAAAAATTCATTGTTACGGATTGTCAAATTTCATTGTCATGCATTGTCAAATTGTAAATCCGCCAGAAGTAAAGCAAAAACCAATCATTTACAAAAAAAGTAAAAATACAACGATATTTCCTTTTGTAAATTATCGTACATTTGTATTTCCTATGTAATAAACATATAGAAAAAACTATAAAACTATTTGAAAAATAAAAAAAATGCATTTACTTCGTTCACATAAGAAATAGGCCTTATAAAATGTCACAATTATCGGGAAGACAAAACCATTAATTTTTAAAAAATCAAAGTCAAACATATTGCACTAGATAATTAAAGAAAGGACTAGACACATTAATGGTGCTATGCGATTTTAGTCTACACTTTAATGGAAGAATTCAGATTTAATCTATGACACTATTTATCCTAATATTATGCAATCCCTTGAAGTTCTAAATGTGCCTAGTCCAGACACTGAAACCATACAGAAACTTATCTAAAATTTCAATCAACAATATTTTCTAGAACATTCTCAAGTTAAAATCCGGATATGTTTGAACTTTATTTACCATACAAGGAACCATTTTTAGTTAAGTAGTAAAATTAAAACATAGTTTGGATTACGCAAAAAATGTACTTATAATGCTATGCTATGAGTTGTAATTAATAGAATGGCTATATAAAAACCTTTCAGCCGATCACAACATACTATGATATCCGTTACAAAAATTTAGCATAGCTTCTTAACTAGCTTAAAAGGCCTTGTATCTATCTACCCTTAAGTCCTTTAAGAATTCCGATTTAAGGTCACCATTTCGTCGCAATTACAACATTACCATATCACTTGAGAGAAATTAACTAAATACGAAGTAACTTATATTAAGAAATTATTAGAAAAAAAGTGACAAATTGATTTTTGTACAAAAAATCGTTAAATCACACACATCAATATTTCAGTTCGCTTATATCTATGTTATTTTCGAGAGAGATTTTTTTTTCAATAAGGAAAAAAAACAAATCGACGCCGTTCACTGGTGCGGTACAGAGGGCGGTTAAAAATAAAAATTCAGTCAAAATCTTGTGGTCGAAGGCTGCAAGATTCTACGAATTTCAATCGATAACGCACCAAAAAGCGAGTTACGTCACAAAAAAATCAACTCTCGAAATCTAACAAGTCGTCAAAATTGTTCAAAGAGTTTCCTTAAACAGTGGTCGAGTTTCCTACACACTAAAACGGGACTTAGCAGGCACTAAACATTCCACCGAACGCACGTTATCTTAATTTAATACGTATACGAACATAGAAAACAGTAAAACACCACGGTATTCGCACAATTCCACTAGATGTCCGTTACATTATGTAGTCTTTATTTTATTTATTGAGATCAATAACGCCGCCGCGCACTAGTCACTACCCCCATCCCTCCCCTCCACCACCCCCACTGGCTCACATTACACTACGTAGGAACATAAAAAATATTGTGCATCGCATACACTAAATATACAATCACTAACCGACCCCTTCGACTCACAATGTAGGGTAGTTATAAAATAAACTCCAAAGAACATCTAATACTTTAGGTATAAAATTTCACTAGTAGTCTTTACAGTTTACACAGATTACAAACCTCCTTTTTCTAAGTCGGTTATTTTTTTAATACAAATTACTGGAAGGCCAATCAAACATACACGATATATCTAAGTCAGTACAAGGCAGTGGGGGGGGGGGGCACGTCACTGCAGCCAACACTGGCGAACACTAACACCAACTTGCTTCAATTGTACTTGTGTGTGTACTTTCTTAGTGTTTCCTCCAAGTTCGTCAATGTCCATCAGCTAGAGCCAGAGCGGGGCCACAGCGGGGCGTGTGGGGCCAGGGGGCGCGTGCGAGGATCGGGGGCGGGGGCGGGGGCGGCGGCGTGTCCGGAGCGGGGGCCGGGGCCGGGGGCGGGCGGCATCAGACGAGGTGGTCGCGGTCGTCAAGCGAGGCGTCCGAGTCGCGGTCTGCGCGCAGCTCGCGCTCGAGGTCGAGGCTGCGTCTCTCGAGCTCGAGCCGCGCGGGGCCCGCCGCGTGCGCTCGCCGCGGCGCTTCAAGTGATGACACCTGAAAACAACGATTGTCTAGTAAGGTGAGTTTGTCTAGTAAGGCATGATTGGCCGGTAATGTTTTCTAGTAAGGTGTGATTGTCCGGTAATGTTTGATTGTCTAGTAAGGTATGATTGTCCGGTAATGTTTGATTGTCTAGTAAGGTATGATTGTCCGGTAATGTTTGATTGTCTAGTAAGGTATGATTGTCCGGTAATGATTGATTGTCTAGTAAGGTGTGATTGTCCGGTAATATTTCATTATCTAGTAAGGTATGATTGTCCGGTAATGTTTGATTGTCTAGTAAGGTGTGATTGTCCGGTAATGTTTGATTATCTCGTAAGGTGTGATTGTCTAGTAAGGTGTGATTGTCCGGTAATGTTTGATTATCTCGTAAGGTGTGATTGTCTATTAAACTTGTAAGGTGCCAAAAACACTATGACACTTTATATTTGTACGTTTTTACACGACGGTCGCCACAAAAAATGCGATCAAAACTAAAACATTGCAATTTTGGATAGAAGATTTCATGGTGTAGGAGAGCAAACAGAATGTGTTTAAAATAATTTGAATTATACATTTACAGAAAAAAACAGTCATCACACCACGGGTATAGTTTGTAGTTATAAACTACACATGGATACAGACTGTGTGTAAATACACTTTTAAACTCTAATTATCCGTATTGGTCAGAAATAAATCAATAACTAGTGTTTGGTGGAATTAGGACAGAGGGGCGTACCTTGGCGAGGCGGCGGGCGGAGGGCGGGCGCTAGGAGGGCGCGGGCAGGTGCGGCAGCTTGGCGGCCCAGTACCGCCCCGCGCCGCTCTCCTCCGACAGCGCCGCTTGCAGCTTCGCTTCTGGGAACACAACTATTCTCTTACAAAATTGTTGAACATTACTGTTAACGTCACATCTAACACCATCACTTAAGACAAATCTGATGCCTAATATCAGTATAGTATTAGTCAGATACCTCTAATGATCTACCTTAGTATAGTTAAATATACACTTAGGGCCTGTCCCGGCAAATTGTAAATTGTCTGATAACAATCGAACATGTAAAATATGTGATGGAAATATCAGATTTTGGGACCTTATCTGACAGTGACTTTATTTATAAGCTATCTGAGCCTCTATCAGCCAGTGATAGGACAAGCTCTAAGGCACCAAATTTAAATTAATACTGCAAAAAATGTAATCTCAATATCACTCACTTGCGACTTGAGCCGTGTTGAAGGTGACGGGGGTGCGCGCGAGCGGCGTGCGCAGAGAGCCCCCCCGCCCGCCGACACCCCCCGCGCCCGCCGTGCCCCCCGCGCCCGCCGCACCCGCCGCGCCCGCCGCGCCCCCCGACTGCCGGCAACAGAACAACCATATCTATACACAATTACTACATCATAACATTGACACATAATACATGGATTTATTGAGATTTTACACATTAACTAAGTTTTCCCAGGTACTGTAAAATAGACGATTGATTGACACACTGTTACAGATTTACACTTTTTATTTCAGATCGTTTATCAAAAACAAACTTTTTACTCAAATACGCGCCCATGTGTTTTTGCATTGAAAGTAAAAAAATAATTCGTAAGCAACGCAACGAAAAAATATTTGGTACCATTAACTAAAATGTTTTGAAATAAATTTCATATTAAAATTATAAAATAATATAACACATTGTAAACTTAAAACATAAAAATAAAAGCAACTTATAAAATAAAAATTAAATAAAACTAAGGCAACATCACTTATATTTTTTGTACAAGTTATTGATTAGCCCACAAAAGTAATATTTTTAATATACCATGTACCTCAGATCGATTAGAAATAAAAAGAAATACTTATCAAATGATGTATTTTTAACCATTTCAAGTCAATTAATTTTTTTTAAGATAGAATTGTTTTTGAATAATTAACGCTTTAAACCATAAATTAAAAGATTTTATTTCCAAATCTAAGTGATGATGGCCTTAGTTAAAACAAAAAAAAATAAGCGGAACCAAAACGAACCTATTTGTCGGTGCACTTGGGCTGGGCGAGCCGTTTGACGTGGTGCGCTATACTAACGTGGTTGGCGGGCAGCGCCTGCGGTTGGGCGTGGGACTGCGCCTGCGCATGGCCGTGGGACTGCGAGTGCGCGTGGCCGTGGGACTGAGAGTTCGCGTGCGCGTGGGACTGGGCGTGGGGCTCGTCGTCATGCGGCGGCCGGGGCAGCCGACGCCGCAGCCACGCGTGCCTTAACGCCTGCGCGGGTGTTAACCTTTTCTCTGGCTCCCATTCTAAACATCTGTAATCAAGTAATTCAGGAGTTAAGTATTGAATTCGATAGTTAAAGCTTAATGCACAATTAAGTGTATCTCCAACTGACCTTCTGATGAAATCAATGAAGAACTTATCCTGGCAACCTTTGAGTGCTGTGACGAAACTCTTGGAGCCGGGAGGGCCTCGCGACTTACCTCTTCTCGACATACCTGTAACGAACAACATTTACACATTAAGGATCACATTCACGGCTTTAATCGAGAGGGGTAAGTAGTCAATATGGTTTTCTGTAAGATGCGATTCGAACGCACTTATATTGGTGCAGATATATGATTACATGTGTATCATATTGCGTCCCACATAACATTTAGTTTGGCGCAATCCATTTCCACTGGGGTTATTACACCGCCTTATTAAATCATCGTTTATTGTCCGTCGAGACGTAACAATTGAGCAGACAAACAAGCGTCGCGTCGTCGTTCATAAAGCACTCGCTTTGCATTTCTTTTGGTAGCTTGCCAAGTAATGTTGCGTATACACTAGAGTGATTAGAATGAACATTAGGAAATAGAGCAGAAATTCGCTACTCGTCGTATCATCTATTTCAACATTTAATTACTGGTAATGTTCCGTATCCCTAATTCGAGGTCTTTATTGTAAATCTATTTTGTTCTATTCTATTGGTAGACGAGACGACTAATGTTCGATGTTCGTAAGCTATTTATTCAACTGTTCAATCTTTACATTTTCATAGTTGGCAATAAGCCAATTCTTATTGACTTATGTCTGAACTTGACAGAGCCTAGACTAGACTTGGCAATATAAGAATCTAATAAGGATAAAACTATTTACAAGCATACTAATCAATAGTACTGCAGAATCTTTGGAAGAACAGCCAGAGTGCGTGCGTTACTATTAAAATTTTACAGTATTTTACAGAAGTACATAACAAATTTTACTGAGTTTTTTAACTAATGGAAAATATCGGCAAAGGTAACTATTTCCACAACAGTATGTCAGCACCTTTATGGGCAATAATTTGTATGAACGCGATAAATTCAGTATAACATTACATCAGCGAGCTTTTATAGTTTGTTAAATGTTACATTTTATGGAATGTTTCATTTTCCTTATAATTTAACTGCTTTGGTGTTTAGTTGTAAGGAGAAATTTAATCAGACCAACGTCGCATTTTGCTTTTAATCTTACTTTGTTTTTTTTTTTTTAATAAGCTAGCAAACCCGCAAGCCGCTACCTGTGTTCGCCGGAACAGCTAAGCCGGCTAAAGTGGCAAGTGGTGGCCGGTAAAAAATTCGTCATTTACCTATGCCTATCTATAATAAACAAAGGAAGAGATGCACAGAAAGAGGATTTTCCCTTACCATGCGTCTTTTCCTTTTCCAAATCTACATTTCCTTCAAACCATTTCATTATAGTTAAAGAATGGGTATGGAAAGTGGACTATATGCGACACAAACACTCATTAGGCGAAACGCGGAATCGCATCCACTTCCCGCCAGTCTTATGTGTGGTCGTGGTATTGCACTGGGCGAGTAGTACATAACAAAATATGTTATTGAAGGCCTTGCCAGTGTTAAATAATTTTGTCTTTTACAACGAAATTTGGAGCAACAAATTATTGTTTAATAAAGTGAACGTCAAATGAATACATAAAAAAACTATTTGCTAGAAATTCTCCAAACCTTGTAACAGGATCTAGGTCGACACTTGAATTTATCTTAATTAGACTGCTTCAGATTGTCAACAAAATATTTGCGTAACAATTTTACAATGTATGCCAGTGGGACCCATGTGTTATTTTTATATATCTGAGTACTATTTACTGGTAATCGTGAATTAATCAATGTCAAGTAATTTAGGAAGATTTAGTATAAAAATCTTTAATCGAATTAAAACTCACAACATTAGTTATAGACATGACCGACTATCAAATATAATTTTTCGTTCCTATAAAAACTCCATTTAGTTGACATTTTATGTCCCTTCCTTTAAATTAATAACGAACTGAACTATTGTACATAACTGAACTATATAGAATTAAGTCACAAACGGCCTAATATTCAAACGACTTTAAATTAACAGCGTCTTAAAAGATAAGGCCACGCCAACTCCAAATTCGATTAACATTTTGTTAACAACACATACGAAGCCAAGTGTTTAAGATTCGTTCCAGTATACAGCTGTAGGCTTTATATTACATGAATAAAAAAGTCTATTCCATATGTTTTAATTGCTGAACTGTATCTTAGGAAGTGAATAATCAATTTCCGTCATCCATACTTAACTATTGAATCACACATTTAACCTGTGTTAAAACCTATGATAATCTTTAGATTCCTGCCAAAAAATCTCTCAGTGGGTGTGGAATTTGTGATTCAGAGCGTACTGCAGTACTGACGTAGTCGTATGGGAATGGTGAGAGTCGACGAGTTTATATTTTTTGTCAACTCTGTGACATATCGATATAAATAAGTATGATCTGTATGCAGCATGAACTGAAGATTCTAGTAAAGGTGGTTATCGACTGTGTATGTGATACAATCATTTTTGTATTTTTAATAATAATGATACATTATTTTTTAAAAGCTAATAAAGAAAAAGAGACGGTATTTAAAACAAACATCCAAAAATTCAAGTTCTCAAATCAATTAGAATTGTGTTAATTGTATGGTTTTACTGTACTTTTACTGTACAAAAAAATCCTAGCGATAAATCTACACACACTGTTCGCCAATTGTAATAGCTCTAATGTGTCCTCAGCTTAAGCATTTCTAACGCATACATTTAAAAACAAATACGACAATACAATGAAACTTGCATTTGCACAAATTCCAATCTTATTACACCAGATAAATTGCGAATTTTCCTTAAAAAAAGCTTTTACAAAAATATTCTAACTTCAGCAAGGCTCATAGACATACGGTAAACGAGAAAATGCTAGTCTACCTTAGTTAGGGCGAGAAATCAAAACTAAGGGTCTCTCAAGCGTTAAAAAGATAGCTTTGTATTTACCTCCACTGAGCACAGTAGTGCCATCTGGTAGCGTAGTAGCTGTGCAGTACCGCGGCAGACCCTTGCTGCTGATGAAGTTCTTTGCCCTCTTTCCCTGTTCTATCAGCTTCTGAGGCGGCATGCCCAGAAGTTCGATGATACACGCCATCTGGTCAGCCTCATCCTCTCCCGGCAGTAAGGGGAACCCTGGAATTTACAACGATTACATTGTATAAAAAAAATTGTAATATAATAAGATAAGTAAGCCTTCAAGTAATATCGACAGTGGTTTATTAAGGCTTATTCTATAAGAGAGATAAATCTTTACTAAGGGTCTGCTTAATTAGCCATTAAACTACTTTGAACCAGGCTGAATATAATCATTAACAAAAACAGATATCCGATCTGATACACTTATCAGAGGCGTTGTTTTTTTTTTAAAAAAAAAATCAATTTACGTTTTATAAGCTTTGTCATTTGTCAGCACTGCAATGGTTTAGCCTGTCGGTGGTCTATGTTAGTATCAACATTGTATTAGTAAATAGCGTACAGCTTCAATATGTTTCAATCGTTACTTGCTGACGGGTTAATGCATTTATGATATATCTATCCACGAGATCGAAATCTAGCATTTCAATAACCACAATCTTCCGCTATTCATAGATTTGAATCAAGCGGAAGCATAACATTTTTGTTTGATGTAAAATCTATAACATGTGCGTTTTAATTCTATCTATGCTTCTATACTTATATTATAAAGATGAAACATTTGTATTTTTGTATGCATTAATTCAAAAAACTACAGGTCCGCTTTGAAAAATTCGTTCACCGTTACGAAGGTAATTTATTTGTGAGTAACATAGGCTAAATTTTTTATTTTCACGCGTACGAAGTAGCGAGCAACAGCTAGTCATAAATATTTCTCTTTTCGGATAGCTGGTCAAATTAATGATTGCAAGATAGTTTGTCTTAATATATAAAAATTTTGATTAGACTAGGATATTGTTAGTGTCTGAACAGCAACTCAAATAACTTAGATTTTATTAAACAAACTATAGCCTTAATTTTATCACCATCATTTCACATGAACAGAACAGAACACCTGAAGGTTACCTGTAAATATAAACCAACGTAGACTGACCTGTTAGTAACTCCGCCAGTATGCAGCCGAGGGACCACATATCGATAGGCATGCCGTACCTGGCGCCCATCATCACCTCAGGCGCGCGGTAGAACCTCGACTGTATATATGTATACACGCGTTGGTGCTCGTAGCACGAACTGCCGAAGTCTATCACCTGAAAAGACAAACAAAAAAACATTAATATACGAATTTGTATTCAATAAATTCAGTAGGAATTACAAAGGAATGTGATAATATTTTAAACGAGTTTATATGACTGATCCTATTATAACGAATGAGGTGCCTAATGTACTCTTCCCCTAAGTATCACAGGGTCTATACTCAGAAAAGTTTTTTAATTAACTAAAAAGAATGTTATTTTTTTATAGCATAGCTGTACCCGTGCGACTTCATACGCATATAATTATGAAAACATTATTTAATTGTTTACATTTGTCAAATTATCAATTGCAAATGTCAAAACGACACGATGACAAACCTTGCTTTCTTAATGTTGGCAGCAACTTATGGTCTCTTTCCCACATTTGGGTTTTCTATCTAAAATGTACCCCCCTTAGTTTAATGGCGTGAAAAGGTATAACCTAAAGCTTGACGTAAGTTTAGGGCTTTTCATTAAAAACAATTATTATTCAAAAATATGCTGTAATTTGTGACATCTTAGGCAACAAAGAAGTGTGTGTTTACGCTTTATTATAAGAGTATAGAAGTATAGATTAAACGTTAATATATTAAATAAATATAACGATATTTCAACTGATATGAAACACATTAATTTTTTCAAGCATCCTCCATCCATTAAGTCATCGGCACGCGAGTAAAAAATTACAAATTGAAACAATATTTATTCGGACATGTTTTAATATTGAAATAATTTATTTTTCCACTTCAAAGACTTACTATTTATATTGAATAATGAATTTTCATATGTACATTATTTTCATAGTTGTTTCAAATACAAGATATTGTTAAAATAGTGTTTACATTATCGATGAAAAACACAAAAGGGTTAACAAATTCTAAAATTAATTTTGAAATCATCTTATAATTTAGAAAAATTAAATACCTATTCTGAATGTCTGAATCTTCTTGTAAAAAAAACACCCACATAATTTATTTTCAAAATTATTTTTACGTCCCAATTAACATTTAAGTTTACACTCGAGGGGCATTTCACGGCCTCATAACTCATCTGAATAGACGATACGTTCCCACGTTACATCCCGTAAGAATACGAGACGTAACACGTTACAAATTCATGTGACGAGATTAAATGATGTGACAAGGTCGGACACCGCTGTGAGGTCACACAGATGTCAAGATTTAATCAGATTTATGTTGACGAATTTAAAAATATAATGCGGTGCATAGGCGTCACTGATCTCATTCGTATATTTTACTCAAGGCTGTCTAAACTTCACTTTAGTAACTAATAGAGCACCAAGTAAGTTTACCTATATTTTTAAACTTCCGATTTAATATTTAATAAGCCGATCTTAACAAATATTTAGGAAATCGAGTTAACAATTAGTTAAAGAAATGAATAAACTATTGTAACCGATACCGGAACGCTTATCCGATTATGAATCCCACAACCACACAGACTCGCACGCATTCGCACGGAAGCATCTCGAAGTATACTAAAGCTATATAAAGTTGAGTTAAACGAATTTAATCAATACATCTGAATCTATTTGAAATTAATACGTTCCATGCAGCTAATTTATTGTGAACCCTCCAAGCTAATAGGTGGAATGAGTACAAGGATTTTCTTTCTATATACACTATTAACAAAGATAACATTTGCGATTGTATTCGATTTAAAATATGTAGTAACACCGATCCGATTGTCAGTGTAACATACGATGTAATCTGCAATCGATAGCGCAAACCGATATTCCGACTACCACTGTACACTTTATCGATCACATACCGATAAGAATCGATCGTATCGTTTAAAAATCGGAACAACTGCCCGGTATCAGACATGCGTGTGTATACGCATTAATTGACGCACGCGAGCACAATTATAGCTGTGTCTCAATGGCCTATTGTCCGACGATGTATGGACATCATATTAACAGCATTAAGAACCCAGAACGCACGAATGATTACCTTTTTTGCTGTTATAGTTCCGTTTCTATTATAGAAACAACTATTAACTTGTCTTTTGTTTGTACATACCGTGTTGTATTAGGCCATTAAATTAATAGAGAATTTAGTTATGTTACAATCAAACTATTTGCATATCTGTCTAAAAAGATCAGAAACAAAGTGGATTTTCACAGATACATAGAGGTATATATATCTAAAATGTTTTTATAAACATAACTGATATAACATTTTAGTGATGTTTGTTTAAATATTTACTAATAGACTACGAGCTGTATTGATAGACGGTTATCATAACCTAAAAATCAGCAAAGTAGAGCAGACGTCACAGTTCATTTCTTTCATTTGCATAACAAGTTCATTGACTCGACGTTACATTTATCGTCAATGTTTTCCATTCGATGGCTGTCTATCAACGAAAAATACAAAGTGAAAATTTACGCAATCTAATATTTTATACAAAGTGCAGGTTTTTATTTGCAACTTAATCAAATGGAACTTCATAAAAAATATAAATAATTGTTTGAATATATGACAAAAGAAACACACGTTTTCTTATTGACCAAAGACAATATTGGAGTCGCCGTTTATTAGATTTGACAACGGTATAGATAATGGTAAAGTACAACGATCGGGGTTACTATACAAGAAGATTAATTTTATCGAACAAACTTTTAACACCACTTACATCATTTAAGAGGGAGCCCAAACATTTGGCCAGAGCGGTTTGGTTTAAAATGAAAGCATGTATAACCGAGATATATATAATAACAAAGGTTTCCTGTATCGTATTATTTCTGTTACTGTAAATATATTCTTCATAAATATCGAGGCTCGTACGCACAATCATAAGAAATAAAACATACTTCACCATTGTTACTTTTATCTCATTGAATATAAATAAATTTATTTATGGTTACAGGTTCAGCTTGTTTTACTACGAATTTGATGATACTAAGGCAACGGAAAATGTATTGATATATCCTTTACTGATTTAGAAAATGGACATTGTATAATATTATATGAATCTTAAAAAAGTTTTAAAATATCTCATCAGATACATAATACCATGCTTATGCTATAATAATGCATTGGACCCTTGGATTACACAACAAAAGTCGAAAACTTCTTAAGTCAACACAAATTAAATTATTTATAACAATAACTGAACGACATTTTAACAAACGACACAATACATTTCGATCGGAACATCTTTGCCATCCATTTTCCAACACTTCGAAACGTCCCAAAAGAATTCGGTTACATTCCACATACATCGATGTGTGTCAATGGTCCACATTTGCATTGTCAGGTTCAGGAAGCGCGATGTACACATATTCCTGAGAAAGTTGTGACAGTTATAAGTGGGAGATATATTGTCCTAAATCGGATGTTTCTCCGAAGCGCCGGCGACGTTGGCAGAGTGTCAAGCGTGACTCCTCGGATGAGACACAGGACCAGACCAGACCAAGTAAATGTAGACGGGAATTGCAGTCACCAGATCCATGTTATATTAAAAAAAATAGCAAATAGACACTAAGACACTGCTAAAATATAGGCTTGTTCGATAATCTTTGCTGTGTCTTAATTAATCTATCCGTAGAATTCTACTCTCTGTTACATTACTTTTGACAAAGTAGTAACAATATCATATACTCAATTACGAAGTTTTTCTAAATATAAAAAGTAAGTTTTAACATATAGATACTATTCTACAAACATCTACGACTACGGAAGTCTTTTTGAGGTAAATTTAAATACGCCGCAAACCTTTCCCACCTTACGCTTTTGTGATATTTTACTTGTGACCGTTACAAAGGAGCTCGTTATATCTTTGCATTTTGCATTTCAAAACGAAATGAATACAAGCAAAAAGCATTCATACAACGAGATAAATTACATCTCTGTATAACACTTACCTACGTTTACGAGTACTAGCAAATTCAAAGAAGTTTTAAAGAACATATTTTAATTGAAAAACTAACTCTAAATTGATTTTTGTGTATAAAATAAGTATGATAAAAACTATAACAGCTGGTATAAACATAACTTCGGAGAGTGCATTCAATATTGCGTTTTGCGTTTCAGTCTAACTTTATAGTGTCATAAATCAGCTATATTTTGAGTTGAGCGACCAAAATCCGTCGCATATTGTCGAAAATAGTGGCTAACCTTGCGTCGCGTGACTTAGGGACGTCGGATATTAAATCCCCAACGATTTATATGCGAAATAGTTAAATCTATACTATTATAATAAAGCGTAAACACACACTTCTTTGTTGCCTGGGATGTCAGCAATTACAGCATATTTTTGAATAATTCCTTTTTTAATAAAAAGCCCTACACTTACGTCACGCTTTAGGCTATATATTTTAAGGCCATTAAACTTAGGGGGGATATATTTTGGATAAAAACCCTAATGTGGGTAAGAGACCATAAGTTGCTGCCAACATCAAGGAAACAAGGTTATCATCATGTCATGTAATTTTGACATTTGTAATTGATAATTTGTCAAATGTAAACAATAAGATAATATTTTCATAATTTCATGCGGATGAAGTCGCACGGGAGTAACTAAATATTTAGAAACAAAACCTAATGAAGAAGTTCTGTTTTTTTGTAAATTAAGCCATTAGAGGGATAAATATGTTTTAATTCAGCTTGTAGTAAAATTGCCACAAAACTCTTTAAATGACATTCTTATTCTTATTTACCTTTACTTATAGACAATCGAATAATAGTATTAAAAAAGGAATTAATAAATGCGAAAACAACAAAAGTTACCTACTCCGTACACGCATTGTCACCACAATAATGGGGTACGTGATATCCTATATAGAGATGGGTGAAAGAACATCTGATCTAGAGTGATAACTGAGATGACGGATGATAGTTATCTGGAGGACGAAGACCCGGTGTGCCGATCCTACAGTTGTAGGATAAGGGGAGATGATGACGTGACATCACTGTTCATAACTTAGTGAGTTAACAATATTTAAGTGCTACAACAGTGGAAGCTCACTGTATTGAAGTAAACATTAACGCACGACCTCCCTCATTCGCATGTGATGGATAGTATTATGATCGGATAATTTGTGATCGCTTGGCAAACGAAAATCCGTTGGCAAAGTTCGCTACTGATTTATGTTGTGTTTAGTATATCGTTTGGATATTAGTCAAGGAGTGATTGTTACATGTAAATCATATTTAAGAAGGACTAAATATACATTTACTCAGAGGGACAGACAGAGATACGAATCCTCATTTATCGTACATACTTAAACACTACTTTTCATGTAACATAAAATTAGATATTCAAAAAAAGTCTTATGTACTCTTCTTGTTAAATATATAACAACTCAGTTGTAATGAAACAAGTATAATTTCTACGATTTGAATTTAAAACTACGTTTAATTTTCAAGGAAAACAGAAATACGTGAATATGTGAAAAGTCTTACATTTTCCTTGACGACCTGTTGATATAAAACCAAGGTCACACAGAGAGCGATGCTACTGACATAAAATGTCAACATATGTGTTGCACATAATAAAAAAGAAGTAAAAAAAAAAATCATAAACCTCACCATTAGGCAATTAATATTGTTTATGAGAAGGAATATTTTCTTACGCTAAATTTCATTTATTTCTCTATAAAAAGAGTGTCATTGTGTACATTTTTATTCAATTTTCAAATCAATTTTAGTACATTTTACTAAGATTAAGAAGATTTCATTCTACATTATTACGAGTTTAATAGCATAAGCAAAATACATTTACATCAGTACGTTAGAACAGTTTCAAAATTTCCTTTCAATAACAATTAACGGTACTCAAACATGAATAGAATTACCGAGAACCGTATCCTATGCACCGAGTTATTTGAGTGTTAGCCCCCACGCAAATATACTAAAACCGTATTATTACGTAAAGTAATAATCTTAAATTAGTACGGCCTATATTACGATGTTATGCAATATATCTTCGCATTCAGTGGGTCACGTACGTTATTCATAAAGATAATGCAGATGTGTGCGTAGGCGTTGATTGTAAGGATATTTGCAGGTTAACTATGGGTCATTTCCGATCTAAAATTTTGTTATTCTTTGTTACGGTAAATATTACTCTTGATATTTTAGCTGATAAAATAAATAACATCAACATTTAGAAACATAAAAACGTAATAAAGATATAGGTATTTCCTTAGAAAGATGTGAGTAATGCCTAACTTTCAATTAGATCTTAAACTTAAAAGCGCGCGTAGCAAATTCCAAATCATTATAAAGTTAGTTTAGCTCAACATGAATTGTCGATGTTCATCAAAGCATTGTCCTGATCATTCCCAGTCGACTCTAATGTTGCTCGTTCATTTGAATGAATCGATAATTTCGATGTAATCGCGCCATCCGGTCATCGACCTCTCTTTCACTAATAGCCGCGGTCATTTAACTAAATATCATTGAAACTGAATATCCTTGACACTTGTAAAAAATTATTTGTGAGAACTTGTCACTGCATGGTTGGTTTTTAAAACTAAATAAGTTTAGCTACTAAAAAGGCTCTTTTACACCCAGCTCATTCAGATCTTTAAATTTAGTGGAATCACTTCTTATACAGATGACTGAAGAATAGAGATATCACCTCTAGCAAAGATTACTGGATATTCCGTAAATTCTAATTCGATCGTACAGCATAGTTTCTTTGTATTACAATGTTTATATTGACGTCATGTTAAATCCGATTGTTTGTTTCGCAATTAATGTTCTACATAGATGAGTAAGTTATTAATTGAGTGCACTATGCCTCCAAATTAATGAATACATTTTCTATTGACTTATGAAACATAAATATTGACTCCAAAAGACATAGATGGGATTTTTTGAAAATTCTTGTGAAGGACCAAATTCTACCTAATATGAACACGAGGTTGTCGTGTTTGTTTGTTGTTTATCGACAATGTTACATGTTAATCGTCAAGTAGATTTCCGCAAAACAATAACATGTTAAATATTGAAATATTAATTAAAATTTCAAATTAAATTAAGTATGGACTTAAGTAATTTATTATGCAAACGATACTAGAAAATGCATATAAATGAACTATCTATGGTAATATTATGTAAAGTCTATTCGCTTCAGTCTATTTATATCTTTAACTGTTATACCGCACCGCATCCGAGATATAAAACTTTTATCTGCCATCGACGAGAGAATTAATGTTCTATGACAGAATGAGGTCGTAAGCTTCCATATCACCCTTTTTATTACTATAAAATGCTTTCTAACACCAAGATTCTTTATAGGCACAAGCAGTTTTTCTCTAAGACATTTAAACAAATAAGTTTTAGAGTGTACATTAGTGAAAACGTCAATCAATTTATCTTATGGTACACATGTTTATAGTCTATACTTTTCATTATTTTGGTATTTCAAAGGAGATATTTGCGGTACTGTTTTTAAAAACATTAAAGGAAATGAGAAATACAGATATAATTGGAATAGATGTTTAATATAGCTGGCATCTAAAATAACCTCTATGCCTGATCTTATTTCCTGTATATAAAAATACAGTTATGATTTAGAAATTCGCATGTCGAAAGTAGAGAAGGATAAAGGAAGTCGTTAACAATCAAATTGAGTATCTTTACCACACCGGAAACTAAGAATAGCTCTTTGAGATAAAGTAGTAAAATTCTTAAGGATAAATCTATAAAATTTACTTAATGTTAGTAAAATTACGTCATTATCGACCTTTTATTTATATCTAGGAAACCAAAATTATTTCAAATAGACTACAGTTTACTAATAATGTCAGGCACACAAAAATATATTTATTGGAGTAGATATTGATTTATTACACCACAAATAAGGTTATTGAAATCAAAATATTAAAACGGTGGCTATAAATCTACATTCCTAGGGTATTTTCGTTTTAAACCCATGGTCATGGTAAGAGCGCTCTTAAATTATCCCTATGGAATTTTCACAAGGACGCAGTCTGGTAAAGAATAATAAAATTCAACGGAACACCAATCAATCACAGCCGTAACAATTCAAGAATAAAGTTGTAAATTATATCGACCGCGTCCGGTTGTTTTTCGTAGTATAACCACGAATATCAGGCGCCGCTAATTCATCCATTGCAATAGTTTATTTTAACAAAGCAAACCAGGTCAAGAAAATCAAAACGGCGTTAGAAAAGTAGGCATAACCTTCACCGAGAGAACTGTGCGAAAAATGATAGCGTTCGTACCGACAGACACGTGTGTTCTGTTACAGAAATTTGTCCTTATTACATATGGATATAAGACCGACAATACGTTACATAGTGTTACGAAACATGAGGAGAACATTGCAAAGATAATTACCGAACAGATGTGGCACCGCGACCTCAATACACGTTAACCGTTTGCCACGTAATTAAGACGTTTCCAGGGAGTCGTCGATCCGTGTCACTAGAGACGAAAAGTAACGTTTTCGCGTGAACTCGCGATGATTTTGTATAATTAATTTCGTGGGAAACATTCGGCGAAAGCGAAAGCAGTACGAAGCTTTTCAAAAATTGGGGTGTGTCGAGTGACCCAGTGGAGCGGTCGTTGGAAGTGAGCCCAAAACGTGCGACGTTTTCCTAAAACTCAATTTATGTTTTCCACGTACTGAAAATCTCGAGTAAATTTAAAGGGCGGGTCTCGTTTATACTAGGTTAGTAACAATGTTGTGCTTTACAAAGTTTCGCTTTCTTGAGTCCAGTTGCTTTTTTATTTAACAAAAAGCGATGATTACTTTATAAGTTTCGATTAAAAATGTTAAAAACTTTGGTATTTGGAACATATAAATAATTTATAACGATTTTACTAACTTGTATTAATTTTAACGTAATTTTAGTTGTGCTTTTTAGTTGCTTTATCGAAGTCATTAAGTTTTTCAATATAGAAATAAATTTAGAACGTTGTAAACATTTTGTATTAGGGCGTTGTGAGTTCATTGTACAAGAAACGGCCTTAATAACAGTTTCTTTGAACAAATAAATGTAACACATGAAACGAATGTTTTAACCATATCGGCGATGTAATAAAATACAAAGGTAGACATTTTATTGTTTCCAGGTCTTTTTTATGTACAGAATACTACTATACATACAAAGATACATATAAACAACCATTATAAGAGGAACCACTTACGTATTACAAAATGTAATAGTACCTAATAATAGCTGGTCTTATCCAAATATAAAGATGCAATAACTTGTATTTTTTTTTTGCTTTTTCACAATCTTAATTACATTTACGTCGACTATGTATAATTTATTTTCGGATGCAAGCAATCTTTCAGCCGTTATACTCCATTTCGCGTGAAACTTAATTTTCTTTGACGACTACAATTTTAGTTTTCCAAGTATTACAAACTGTTGGAAAAGTCAGTATTTTTTTAATATTTCACATGACACGCGTCAACGCATTAGCAACATCCTTTGTATGTTAGTTTTTTTTGCGAAGTATTTATTTAAAATTATGTTACAATTCTCAATTCAACGAAGACTCAAATTATTCAGTGATACAATGACAAGCGTACACCGATAATTATAAAAAAAATAGTAAAAAAACACAAAACATATTCCCGTTTAAGAAAAGAGAAACCGAATCAGCAGTTATTCTATACTAATATAATAATATAAAGAGGAAAGATTTGTATTTTTGTATGTATTGAAATAACTCAAAACTACTGGGTGGATTTTGAAAATACTTTCACCGTTAGAAAAACGCCTTGCCTGGTATTTTATTTGTGAGTAACATTGGCTGTTTTTTATATTTTTTACGCGGGCGAATTCGCAAGCAACAGCAAATTTATAATATTAGGATTTGTGAACTTTCATTATAATTAAAAAGTATGTAAGTAATACTTAACCGAAAACCTAATATAAGTCAGTAGTCCAGATCAAATTTAGATTAGCTTAAATTTTAATTCCTAAACTATTAAGAAAAACACACGAGAAAATAAGCCTATCAATTATTCCCTTTTATTTTGTATCGCAAACATCAAACACGGTTAACACGGTTACAGGGAAATATCTGCGCTACAAACAAACGTATACGATTCTATTCTAATTAGCGAAGGTAGGTAAACAGAATAGTGTAATAGTGTAAACGGTCCGCATTCACGATAACGCGCACGTGTGAGTTACGTAAGCGCTAATCGCGTTTACGTTACGACTGTTTATCAATAGTTGGTTGTGAATCAAACGTACAAAAGCTTGTCTATGTGTTCCTGTTTACCTTTAATTAGCGTGATTAAAGGAAAGTTATAATAACGGAAGACATTTCAGGTAAATTGAATATAGGTAGAGCCGTGTATCTTGTACGGAACGAATATACAGATCAGCTAAAATTCACATAACAAAAACAAATATTACTTCACAGATTTGTTAAAATAAATTTAAAAGTTTACACTGCGATCGTGCTCTTTACAGAATCCTTTTTAATAAAAAAAGGCAAAGCTAACGGAAGACTGCAAAAAAAAAAAAAAAAACACGAGCCGCAAAATTATCATCGATAATGTTAGTTTCCCAAGAAGGCATAACAGCAAGACAGTGCAGTATTCTGCTATTTTTTAACGGCGGGATTTAACCCCGCGGTGACAGTAGATGCATACAAACAGTAGTAGTACTGCACTGTCTCCTGCTCTGTGTGACTGTTCTGTCCTCGTGTGAAACAGATATAACTCCAAAGATAAACAGACGCAGCGGAGTGTAAACAAATGCGAACGTTTATGCCCTTCGGACGCCAGACTGCGTTTAAACCTCGATTTTTACCAATAAACAGTTCCGAGAACCGCGACCGCATCCTCGCTTAAATCAGTGCTTGCGTGTAAAAATCGATAAATAAAAAAAATATTACGTCATCGATTCTGCCAATCGATTTTTAAGACTGGCCGGTAAACTGCAATAACCGTGTTACAATCGCCATATAAGATAACTTGGTTAATTTAAGTAGTAAATACGAATGAAGACAGATAAACGCCAATTACACGAAACTCTAATTGAACATAAAAATGTCAAGGTGCCAAATTGAAAAATTACCCGACTCGTAAATTACCAAAGTTGGGTCGCGGCCCGACCAACTTGGAATGTAAAGGAAGCGCTATCTAAGCACTTCGCGGAAGCAATTCTTTAAATTATATACTCGAGGAAATTTAAGTTAATACGGTTTCATTTTAATTCTTTAAAAAGAAATATTATGAATCACTTAACGGCGACAAACTCAACTTACAAATACAAAACGGTAATTAAGGTAAAACAAATAAAAAAACTAAACCGACATCCAAACAAAATACACTAGAAAGTAACTACAAAATTCCTTGATTAATTAAACCAACCTTATTGTAGTTGTTATGTCTATATTAGTCAATTATTTTTTCTTTGATGTCCAGTCGAAGTAAATATGATATTTATAGGTAAGGCTTTCTACATTTTTAATATAACAATTGGCATACACAATTTAACGTGTAGTAACATTTAAGAATTGAATATATCTTGACTGACACCGACTAAGTAATAATAATTGTACACATATAGGTTCGTATGCGTCTATTAGTATGTGCTTTCTAATGCGAGCACACGTATATTTGAACCCGTAAGGCCTATATGAGTTTCTAAATTTTTTTTTAATGGTCGTTATATTTATGTACTGTACAATAATGATATCTCCATATTTTCAAAGATAATAAAAAAGATGGCAACATGTTTTGAACAGGTGTTTCTGTAGTAGAAACTCAAAACAGTAACTACGAAATATCAACTTTTTATATCACTCCGATTATGGTTCGACAAATAATCAAAATCGTGATAAACATTATTTTCGAAATAAATCCGAAAAGGTCAACCACCATAAATGATTAAAAAAATCTTTCGTGGAATACAATTTCGAAATGTATCTTTATGTTTTTTACTTTGATGTTAAAGTAATAAAGATATGGCAATAACAATAATTGTAATAATTTGGTCATGTTGGAATCTGTAAGGAAGTTGTGCGGTGGGCAAATGGGTCGATGCAAAGAGAAATAAAATATTCAGTGCGAAGACACATATCGTATACTATAGATATGTCAGGTTTGATGTGATTCAGAAACAGAAGAGGCAGAAGTTAGATTTTTACTTATAATAAACGCAAAAGTTTACCATCTGGTTTGTTAGGTGTTTCCTAAGCGGCTTAACAGATCTCAATGAAAATTGACATAGAAACAGAACATAATCTGGAAGAGAACATAGGCTACTTATGATCCCTGAAATTGTTACGGTTCTCGGATTTATTTGTTTTGACATAAATTATAATATTATAGGCAAAATTTAATTAACAATTTTAATCTAAATATAACATTCTATAAAAGCAATTTAGGGTATTATTGTTTCAACACCGTCTTAAGGAATTACCCCTTTTACTTTTAAAACTGTTAAAGCTCAATAAAGAAAGACAACAAATGTTGTTAAAGTTATTTTCGGTTAAAAATGTCTTTAATTGAGGGCACAATGTTTCAATACCCAATGTGTTGTTAATTCTGGATTCATGTTCCTGGATACTAAATACTTATTTTGGGTAGTAAAGTAGAACAAAAACAGAAGACTAATTTCATTTAGAATTTTCAAGACGCATTATTCTAACGTTTAGATTTTTTTAAATAGAGATGTTCACACATACATCTAAAATATATCACCAAGAAATTAAACGAGTCGTGAGTTTTCTTTTTCTAAAGCATCGCCTGCGAGCATTCGTAATTCATCTCATGGCAGTAATTGCAGCTCCAATTCCTTTATTAAATTATCGTGGTAAAATCTACGTAGGAAAATTCTACAGTCTAGTTCACGCGCGGAATTCAAAACAAACTTTGACGACCTTAACTTAATATAAATAAGGATTAATTTAGAACATGCTATAAATCGCAATTGTACGGTGAGCGGAGCGGCAAACTACATATTTCCACATTCATATCTCGCTAATTCGATCTTAATACTACTTGTACTAAGTGTTATATTCGTGTGCACATATTGGGATGTAGGGCTAAACTACATAAACTATGTACTTATACGTTTCCAGCTTTGTCGGACAGTCGCGAGTAAACGTCTAATTACCGCGGGAACCCTTCCGTGAATATCAGGACTAGGGACGTCTCTACAGAAATGTATATCTAAAGACGATTAATTAATTTTTTGATTTTCTTTACTTCACGAAATAACCAGTAAGCACGACATATAAAGAGCACTTTTTAAAACAATGTAAACTATAAGAATCTATCATTATATTGTATCACCGCAAAGATATGGTGGGGATATATTTGTAAAATGTGTTAGGTGTAAAACGAATAAAAAAATAAATGTATGCAAGCAATGCATGTAATTTAACGAACAAAAACATAAAAAACTATCTTCCTAGTTCATTAACTATGGTAACTTTATCGATAACAATTTAAACACCCGCACATCACTACACATTATGGGTCACTGAATATTCTTATACCTACATGTTGACAGTGTAGGGTAGTTTGTAATATGCCTGTTTGTTCAGCGAATGTAAAGTTGCAAGTGGACTTAAGCATTGCTTTGTAGAACGAAGTACGTATTGAATTGGTTTGTTTTAACAGGGATACAAAGGCGTTCCGCTGTTGAACATAAAACGATCTGAAGTCGGTACGGTTTAATAAACATATATAGCGATTTCACGCTATAAAATATCATATTTCTACAAAGATTGGTTGAAAAATCAGTATAAAAACAAATTTTATATACATGTTTATTTCTAAAGGGTTTTTATGCCGATATTAACGAATACGTCGATAGCTACAGATCAATATTTTCATTTATACCTCTTTTATGACGTATCTCATCTGAATAAACTCCGATGCCACATATTCATGTGGCATCGGAGTTATATTAATAATTTTAATGTTTTACGTAGGTTACCCTATCCCTCTTCTTACTATTAATGTGGTCAAAATGTGAACTTATTGAACGTTAAACATTCCCTATCCAGAGTTATTACTTATTATATTAACCGTACAGACCTCTTTCCACTAAGCGACTAGCTTACCCGCTATATTTATACTATTTCTGTGAATCTACTTCCAAAGTCAAGAGAATAGATCCGCTAGTGGGAAAAGGTCTTAACGCTTAATTGATAGAGCTTAACCTATACATAGATAATAGTCCAAATAGCTCGCGTATCCTTTGTGTCACACGCCAGGTGTTGACAACAAAGAGACTATTGCATGAAGATTAATTAACATGGACACTGATGCTTGATTGCGTGAACTAATTCCAATAAATTATGCTCCGACATTCAAATAACAATAATAATTATTTGCTATGAAGTTATGCAATTCATTATGACTGTGCATTAAATCCAAATTGACCAACTCATTACGATGTTATGTACTACACAGTTTTTGGCCGTGTAAACGGAAATTTGTTATCATACAACGTGGACTCAGTGGTCGTGGTATTACACATCCATTCCTGCAGCTGCAACAAGTCGACGGAGACTCTACCATTGTTACATTTTTATGTAGATCTGTCATTTTGTCATATTTAAATTTTTTATATTAACTCCTCTGATGTAATCTTCAGTTATTAGGAATATTGTCCGTTAGTTTGTGATTATCACAAAATTACTCTATTTGTATACGAATATATAGAATGCAAGCTACACTACAAATAATCGTGATAAATTGAACTATTACAAGATAAAATCTGCCGTTCTTCACAATTTTAAACATAGGTTGGCTGCACACTTGTTTCAAACATAATAAAAAACCTTTTAATGTTACGAATAACTAACATATGTAAGTACTTTAATATACCATCGTTTGATGTTTAATGAAAGAAATCATAATTAATTAAAATGTTCATCTTAATATTTTATATACTTTACTAACTGTACTTATACAGCGATCGCATATCCTTTGAGAACTCAATAAATAGAATGGTACCTGAAACAAAAGAAAAAAAAACATTAAATTGATTTAATACATTTTAAATTTCAATATTCTTAATAAATGTAACTGTACTAAAATAAAGAAATATGAAAGACTAATATTAAATAGCTAATATAGTTTAAATAAATGTCTTGTCAGTTTCTCTTTGGCTTACTGTGTTCTTAACTTTATAATACGAGCGCTGGATAAATCTCCTTTGACTTTCTAACATGACTCTTTGAATTATTAATATTAAGGTCGTTTCCTCCTTTAGCTGGTCTTAAACCGATCGGTAATTTTGCTCGACTTACTACTTAATGTCTTACATAAAGATGGCTTAACATATGTGTTAAAACTTAAAGAATTGTTTAAATTGTAATTTTTTTATTAGAAGTGGTGAAAAAAATGAGACTTCCAAAGTCTCTAGTACTCTTACTTTAAGTTAGTTTTTGTTTACAACTTAAAGCATTTGATTTTAAAATCCACTTGGCTCTTATTTAAGTTTGTATGTATCCAAATGACTAGTTAAGTTAGCTTAAGATCTGATAGCGGAAATCGGTTTTTGATGGACTAAGTCGTTAAGCAAAGTCTAAAAATAGGTTAAAAACATCCATTATGTTACACGTTGTTTATGGTTAAACAGAACGAAATCAAACTTAAACCATAGACAATACTAATTAAGCTATTTAAAAAAGGTAAAATATCGTCGTTAACACTGCTACCAACGCATTTTTGATATTTTAGTATTATAAATGCAAATGTATGGAGGAATGCACATACATGTTTACTAGATACTCTTAAACGGTTAGTTTTTAAGAAATAGGAGATAGCTCAGAATAAAAAAAAATCTATGACAATCTTACTAATATTACAAATGTGAAAGTTTGGATGGATGGATGTTTGTAAGAGTTTGTAGCCTAAAAGGCTGAACGGATCTGGATGAAATTTGGCATAGATGTATAGAATAGTCTGGAAGAACACATAGGATACTTTCTTTTGTTTTTATTAATACCACGAAGTCGCGGGCGGAGGCTAGTTAAGTATAAAGTAATCAAATAAAAATTTATATTTAAAAACATTTTCTATGAAAAGGTGAACAGGTCAAACACGAAAGATGGAACATTATTCTACGAATGTGATTTTCCTCTACATTTCGAAGTAATAGCTCAACTAAGCGCTTGCCAACTTTGAATTACGACCAATCGTCGCTTCGGACTTTCGCGGAACATTGTTACCGTCCATTGTACAGATATAAATATACACAAACATAATATAAACATATAGATGTTGATTGATTATGCCAAATGACGCATATATTCTTTGTAATTCCGTAGAACAATTCCAGTTTTATTTGGCAACGATGTTTCTGATGTCATCTCTCGATTATTAAACCAGACTCAACTAAGGGATTGAAATCTACCACATATTTTTTAGTACGTAGACTTTAAGGAGACGATCGCATCGCAGGATTACAGACTGACGCATTCACAGTTCTCAAGGGAGACACTCAGTATTTATATAGAAAAGCATTCTATATTAAGGATTGTTTTAATAAAAATTCAAAGGCTTTCAATGAGACAGTTCGACTGTTTTTTAGTACTAAACATTATCGACAAATATTGATCATAAAATTATCAAAGTACAAACAAGCTAATTGTTTACGGCCACAAATTATAACACCGACGATGGAAATTATCACCAATAAATTGCAAATGAGTGTAAAATTTTAATCAGCACCAACAAGCGGCTGTTCAAATACAATTTGGGTTAATTCATTTATTCAGTACAGTCGCGGAATAAGCAATAACGTGTCATGATAACGCATTTACATTTATATTAAAAATTACCACCGGTGTGCGTTAAAACAATGCCATTATAACTGGCACACATTAAAATATAGAAAAAAAGTATAGATTTCAAGTGGCATACCACTGAGATTACAATGTCTTGTACGCCGTATACTTCTGTATATGCTAAGCCATTCGCTGACACACAAACCAGGTACCTATGCACATAATAATTTTTTAAAGGAAATAATAGATAGGGCAATCTATATTATAGAGGATTTTATCACAACAAATTACTACAGCTCGTAATTAGGCAATATATAATAGCTGCTACTAGTATATTATGCGGTATACTAAACCATAAAAACATCATTACAATCATTATGATTGTTAAAAATAAATTTCAGCTGAGACAATAAAATTAACCTATTCATATCATGTATTCTTACAATCTTACGTATGAACACTATGCGTAGATGTAATCAGTAATACCATAGAAGTGATGTTTAGAAAGTGTAATGGTATCCGACGAGCTGGTGTCTCCATTAACTGAGCTAATTGCTCACAGATGTGAAGAAAGCGTAACGTTTATACTGTGTAGAAACACCACGAAACATTTTTTTTTAAACATATAACATCGAGATATTACTTACAAGTAAATCCGTCGAATACCTTTATTAGTAACGAGAAAAACATCAAAAACAAAAAAAAAAACTCAATTAAATCTTCCCCTAAGAAACTCCGACTAGGAGAGTACAAATTGAATAACAAATCATCGTTAAAATAAGGTCGACCAAATACACAAGAAGCCCACAACGAACATAACCCTTTAATCAGTCGGGCAAAAAAATAACTGGTTAATAAAATATTGTTATGGTTTACTGTTGGATCGAAGTGAAATCGACCATTGATCTTGTAATTAGGGCTGTTTAGTTTTCCTTACTTCAGTTTTTCAAACACGACCCACTTCTGATCGATACGCAAAAAACGGATGGCTTAATGCGTCAATATTGTTTGAAAACGAATACAAGATTAAAATGTTATTTTTTTTTTTACCAAAACCAAATATTTATACTTGTGTTATATTTAGATTGGTTATACTCGTAGTTCTTGTTACTTTAATTTCCTTCGAATTTCAATTAGTAGGAAATTTCAATTAATTTAATGGAAATGTTTCTAGTCCAGAAAGACCCACATCTTAGTATCACAAATATAAAGGACATGACAGAAAGTGGTATAGTTACCCTAATTGGCATTAAGAGTTTTGTATACCAAAAAAACATGAGACTACAATAACCAGGTTGCAATATTTCCGTATTTACACGCGCGCCAGTGACACAAAAATTCAGCCAAAAGAAAACAAGATAATCATAAAGAGTGGGATTAACATAAAAATTACACAAATGAAATACAATCAAAACTTGCAAAGTACGAAGAGATGACATCTGAGTGTCTGCAGAGAATGTGCACATGTAATTCGAAGATGGTCGACAAGTAGGTCAAAAACATTATTTATAGTTCGCACGTCACCATACGCTGCGACGTAACGGATTGAGAACTGAGACGAGGTCCGTTGTCGTCCGACTTTGTTGCTAACAGACTATCGGGTAACAGCTGTATGAAATATTGCCCATTACCTATAGTACCACTTCATAAGGGACCATAAAGAGATAATCTGTGACAGAAAATTGACATACATCAAATTTAACTGCCTCAAAGATATCCTAAAGTAACACTGCTGCAGTAGAACAATGTGGCAATAAATTATGTGTATGATTTAAAAACACTAGAATGTAATTAAAGCATTCCGGGGAAAAAGACAAATCGATTCAACTCACTATTGTAAAGAGATAAACAACAAAACATTCAGAGAAAGTAATCCACACTTAACACGGCGGTATTTCCAAACCGCTACGACTTAGGCTCCTTCAAGAAGCCAGCATAACTATCACCTTATAAACATCTTATGCTTTGGACAACTTTTACATCAAAACATTATAATTTACCTTTACAACTTTTACATTTCGTACAGCGTTTCTTTAGAATGAAATATATTTGATTTTCTTTAAAACTCTAAACCTCTGATTTATAATTTTATACAACTTCTCAGTAGCAAAACTCAGCCACTCGCTCGAAGATTTTGCGTCAACGGTAAATCTGTGAAGTTAGTCATTTACATGACTAACCATAAATGAGAACGATAGCAAGAAGTAAGGTATTATATTGGCTTCCGACCGTTAGACGTTTAAATAATCGTTGGCAAGTTTTTGATTTATTTTCTATGGTTGATTAGTCAATTATTAATTAACTAGCTTTCGCTCACGACTTCGTCCATTTGGAATTAAAATAAAACAAATGTGCGTAGCCTATGTGTTCTTCCAGACTAACCCCTACAGTACATCTATACCAAATTTTATCCAAATCCGTTCAGCCGTTTAGGTTACAAACTCTAACAAACATCCTTCTAAACTCGCATTTATAACATTAGTAAAATTAGCTCAGTCGATAGAAGGGGCAAGAATACTTAGGCCTGTTACGTAGTTGCCTAAATCACGGAAGAAATCTCTAAATATCAAAGTTAACTAAAAAAAAGGCAATCATAAAAACAACAGCGTAACTTTCATATCAATGATTTGTTACTGAATTCACTGTATACAATAAATCATATGATATTTATTTTATTTACTTCGAAATTACCAAAGCGTTTCGAAATAACAAACATGAAATAAAACAAGCTCACACAGCCGTATTTTACCAGCTAAGCCAATAAATAAATTTGTGACATGAACATTCAAAACTCTGACCTCTTTTAGTCAATTTCTCTTGATTTAGACATTTGAAAAGAAGTTAACTACCGCCTGTAACACACAAACGGGAAAGCAAACAAGAATCGAAGCGAAGAAGAAAACAAAATACAGAGTTTAGACATAAGATTGGATTTTTTGTATCTATACCGTCGAACGAAATATATATATATATAATGAAACTTCGCTTCGCTTTTGATTCGCATTCGCGTCTGTGTGCTACAGCCGTAAATAATTACTTATTCCCTTAAATCTGTAACATCATTTATTACGGTGATAATAAACGTCAACCTACACAGGGTTTCTGACAAAGCATGTTTCATGTTTTAAACCAAAATTGGTTACAACCTTGGGTTTCCACTGTCGAATAACCTGTCTTTAGACTTGCTGTCGTCGCTCTCACTCTCTTAAAAATAACAGGGATACATGTTCAAAACTTTAACGTACAAACTACACACAATACTGGCAATATTTAAAAATTAACTTTCGTCGAGTTTACACGCGTACAAAGAAATTGATTTACGATTGTGTGATACTTTGTCTGTTTGTGTTCGCGGTTCACTTGGAACGTATCCAGTCAATAAATTATAATTTTGTAATTTTATTAACCACATCAAAACATCGCGATTTTTTGTACAATTTCATCTCAATTTTCATCTGATTGTTGTTTACAATTTTGAACATTTTTTACAAATTATATTCAGATTATAAGTAAAAATAATTGCAGCAGTGCAATTACATACGTCGTGATTTACACCGTACTTTATTTTATATTTATAATATTCATACACACATTTCTAAAATCCCATTATGTATCCCCTGGGATAAAATAAACCAAGTATAAAAGCTTTGAAACTGGTTTAGACAACACATCCAATATTCACAAACTTAATAAAAGTCTTTGTAAATAACATATAAGATTCGGAGAAGCGTGAAACTTAAGAAATAAGATTACAGGTTCTTCGAAACTCTAAAATGTATGTAAAAATGTAATGAAATCGACGCGGCCGTCGAGGGACATTGCCAGTGTGGCCTTGACCGTATAACCTTCAAGCTAGCTTCCTTTCATGTCTAGTGTAAATATATGCCTATAAAACTATCAACGCGAATTGAATTGATTTGCGTATCGAATCCAATAAATTTGTAACTTTATTAACTAAAGATTTACACAAGAAAACTTTAAGAATAGTTTTGCTTAGAAATGTAGATGCTTATTTTATAATTGTATTTTATAACCCTTTAGGCACCGATGTCATTCATCTGTGTAGTTAGTACTGCTGTATTCAGATTAAGTATAAAAATGTACACTAAGTGTAAAAGTCACGGAGGATAATTCTTTAATTCTAGAACATTTAAATTGGCAGATAATGAATTTTTGAATTGAATCGCTGCACCGTAACTAACTTTTTTTTAACCTTCTTTAGTTTCCATTGACTATTTTTAACATCTAAATCCAAACAAACCGTTGAAAATTGAAAAATCCGTCACGGGCTCAGTTCAACTGCAGGCAATTAAACATTGGAACGTTCAGTCCGTGCGAGAGTTGCGCAATGTTTGCTCCATGCAACTGTTACATTGTGTTTGAACGGATGAATATTTGAAAATGGATCAAATAAATATAAGAATAAAAATATCATATCCAAACCAAAGTGTAGAATAAAACTATCCAATAAAATCACAAATATCGATGGGGAAAACTCGTAATTTTAATTAAAATGAACTGACAAAGGCTTATTAACTTATTATGATTCGACATAAAGTAGAAAATAATATAAGAGAATAATATTAAATTTATTGTCAGAGATAGATCAGAAAAACCGCTGAAGTTATTTAAAAATTTTCTCTACTACTACTTTACCTTACTCTACTACTCGACTAAACACGTATTGGTACTAATTTCTTCGATCCTGTTTACACAAACCGTTTAATCATCATATTTCTACAACAGATAGGGTTGTGCTCCTTTCATTTTACATTTACGAGTATTACGTGAAAGTTTATCGTCTTGCATTTAAGTTTTACTGTATGTGGTTGCATCGGTTCCTGAGTGCTCCAGGTCAGGGCATGCATTCGAGTGCACATTGACGTCAGCTATGGACGTAGAACCGGTCGCCGACTTCGTTACGACTGTTTGGTTATATTGATTGATATCTTATGAAACTGGCTTCCTTTACTTGATCGCTCAAGTGATAAGCTTTAAGAAGTGGTTAAATTTACTATCTAAAATTTCAGTATTACATTACTTCATACCTACTTTTTTTATTGAATTATAAATAATAATAAAATAAACTAAAGCTTGGTTACTCTCCCACCTAATGTTAATTGGTGATGTGATTTTTTTTACAACATAAGGTGGCAAACGAGCAAGCGGCCACCTGAAACCGCCAATATGGCGAAGCGACCGCTGCCCATAGACATCCGCGATCGCAGATGCGTTGCCTACCGTTATTAGACGGAGGAGGAGACGCACATAAAGAGGATATTATCCCTTCCCATGCATCTCCTTCACCGTCAAATCCAATTACCCTTCCCATCCTCTCCTTATAAGAAAAGGGTGGTAAAGAGAAAGGGACTTAAATTAGGCTTCCAGCACCACACTCATCAGACGAAACATAGAATTGCTTCCATTTCACGCCTGTCTTCTGTGTTGTGGTATTACACCGGGCGTGCCGGCCCATTCGTGCTAAGATGTTAACGCGGGCACTACCACTGTCGAAGGATTGGTTTAAATTTTGGTATATTTTATCGAAGTACATAAAAAATCTATTCGTTACAAACAAATCTATGTCACACGCAGTCGTCAATATTTTCAAAGAGATGTTTACATACATCACAAATAATTCTGAAAAAAAAACTATTTAAACATAAAATCAACACACAGGAAATTATCAATATAAAGAAATCATTCATCACTGTACTATAATAAATACGAGTATAGTCAAAGACTTGCGGTAACCTCACATGAACCCATCAGACCGAGGTGATCGATCGTTTCAATATGGTATCATCAAAATAAACACGTTGCCCGATGTAGCGAGATGCTCAGGTGTGCTATAATTGTAAAATGTATTAAAGTGCAACTATACTAAAATACTTCGATAACATTTACGTAGAAAATAGCTTAGTTAGACACTTAAAGCTAACACAACTTTGACTAAACTGTCGCAACTGTTTAGTCTAGCTTTGATTCCTATGGGCTTATATGTAGGTGCGCACACTACTCGATTATTAGTTGTGCAACTAAACAGTTGAATTGGCTGCGAAACAATCGACAATCGTGCAATAGTTTAGTCAAAGGTGTGCGCCCGCTCTTAAAAGTAATAACATAACTAACGTCAATGTTTTTGTAGTTTAGATAGATACTCAGCGTCGATTAGTCTATAGGCGACTTTTAGCATAATTTTAGACATAACCTGCACTGAGGGACAGTTTAAGTAGCAATAAATCAACCCTGATTATGACAGACTTAATAAGCGACGATAAAAAGGACAAAACAGTCTAAACAGGACGTCGTGTTTTCCACCGCACGTCCGACACAAATCGTGTAACAACATGCTCCGTGTAACTGTAATTACGCAATATTTGCAAACAAGCATGAGTTAAAGCATCACAATAAATCTATTAATATCGGCGCAGTCATAAAGTGTTTGAGCTGGCAGCCATTAGTGAGGGAGATGGGTAATTAGGAGATCTTCCGGCAGCGGTTGCAAGAAACAGCTGATTTCATAGAACTCACGTAATTGAGGCTAAGCGCCGCTTAAACAGACTTGCCTACGTTCACAGAGTCATGGAACTGAGTTGTGTATGTTTTTATTTGTTTCTATGCAAACTTGGGCTTTTCGCTGTCATAAACATACAATGGAAACTTATTAATTGAATCGATAACGATAAGAACTTGAAATTGGATAAACAAGGTTAGTTATTAGTTCTGACCCGTATAGATATAGTAACTTCGGTATACATTAACTACGATTAATACGAGGAAATTATTGTATTAAGATTACAGTATAATTTCAAACACAGCAGTACTATATAGTCTATGCGTTCTTAGACGCATCAGAATTATTTAGAAAAAGTGTAGCCAAGCACAATTTATGTCGGGCGATAGACGCATTTAGACGGGCTTCCCCGAACTATGTTGCACAGCCGAAACACGGTGACGTGACTACGTGCTAAGTGGAAGATACAAGCGTGCCGTCTTCCTGAAACCCGCCCTCTCCCGACCGGCGGTACTATAAATATGATGCTGTAACACGTCCGCTTCAGTCGTTCAGGAGAGCTCAGTGTGAAAACAACGTGCTAAATCCAGAAAGCGATCCCGTGTGAACGTGCTTCGAGCGACGTACGCGCATTTCTCTGTTGACAACAGTAATCATTTCGTAATCTCGCGAATCAATCGCGTCTAGGACAGTAGTGCAACGTGTTTTGTGACAAACAATTTTGTGCTACAATATGTTGGACAAGTCAATTTTTGGCGGTAGTTGGGAGAGCGTGGTAAGTAACTAACTTAAAAGTTAAACTACTTTCAATTCTAAAATTAAGGGTTCGAATCTCAGTCGAATTTGTTTGCAACGAATCTAAAGTAGTTATTTTTTTTACAAATTTAGTTTATTGCTAGTAAAAATTATTAGAGATTTTTTATTTTAAGTTCCTACCTTTATCAACTTTTACTGTGGTAGTACTTTTCTTTTTATTTCGATAATAAAAAAGTTTACGTTCAAAATTCAAATTGAATTCCAAAGGCGTTCGAATAAAAAAAAACGTGTCCAACATTTCCCATTACGGCGTATAACCAAACATCTATTACGCAAAGCGGCGGTACATAAAAGGCATTTGACTAGAAACCGCTGCCATTGAACCTGAGCGCATTGAGGGCCGCTGGGTTATGGGCATGTTCTTTTTGTGTCGGCGGCTCTTGACATTGTCACATCTTTCACGGTTACCGCGCTATACCATAGATATAAATCATGCACCATAGTAACATTGATGGTTTGGATAAAATTCAATAGACAGATAACTTTATTTTATTTTATAAGCCATTTTAAAGTAACACAATCGGTAGACACATATTTACTATGTCTAGTAGAACATTTTTTATATAATAAGGTGGTAAACGAGCTCGCGGCAACCTGGATTCGCCAAACTGGCGAAGGGACCCCTGCCCATAGACTTTCGTAATAGCGAATGCGTTGCCTACCCTAAGAGACATGGAAGAAATCACAAGAGGATGTTGCCCCTTCTTATACGTCTCCTCCACCGTCAAATTCAGGTTCTTGTCCCATTCTTTTCTTATAAGAAAAAGGTGGGAAGGAAAAGAAACTAAAAACATAGTAAAAATCTTCATGCTTCGGGATAGAATATTGGGTTTATCTCTAAATCGTTGTTGTTATATTGGATCTTAGTAATCGTCATTACATTATATCCCCGTAAGACGCACGTAAACCTTATTATATATTTACATCTATCACCCTTGAACGCCAGTCTAAGCCTGTACAGTTTCATATCAATCAAACACATTGCTTCCTCATAACAAGTCTTAACATCCTAGTCAACCTTGTTTTAAAGTTAAACGCTTCGTAAATCTTTATAGCAATCATTCAGTTCCGAAATATAACCGCAGTAGTAAAACTAAAATAGATAATTGCATCACCGAGAAAAATCTATTTTAGACAAAACATTCAAAACCGCATTAAGAACTTTTGAATACATTTCTTATTATCATAATATATTTTAAATAATGTAATTTTACGTAAGAGGTGAAAACTCTATAAGAAGAGCCTACATAAGTGTCATTTTAACAAAGGTACTCAAACTAGAAAGTTTGTTTGAATGGCTCTTAAACATCTGACAATCTGCACTTATAGAACGATGAAATATCAAACACATGAAATTAGAAAGCTAACTAAACGAGTACCGTTTACACATGTATAAGAACATTATTGTTATCTCTGTTTTGTTCTAAATAGTTTGAGAGAGATGGCATCATACTTTACCAATAGTTGACGACGAAACATTGTTGTAGCTCTATAAAAAATTCGCAAACATCTTGTCACGTTTCGGCTACTTTCACTAACACTGGACGACAATCTTTTGTAACGTTCTCTAATCCGAGTCTAGTTATTCCGGTTTATGATTTGGAAAGTTAAAAACGTTCAGGCCTGATAAAGATTGATGGCAGGATGACATGGCTCGAGACTGCCGTGGACAGTATGATTTCATTTGAAACCGGTTAAATGTTTAAGTAAGCAACTTAAAAATATCTGGATTTTAAACGCGAGTATTTCTACATAGAAAAAGAAATAGGTAATGCATAAGTGACTTTAGTGTAGATTCTCTCTCCTGACACTTTTTACTTTGGCATCTTAGTTAAAAATTACCACTATAGATTTATTTTATAATAATTTATTAGTACTTTGTGAAAAAAATAGCAAGCAATAAGACGTAAAGAACAATCATTAAATACATTTGTCAGTCGACTTCAATCAGTGTAATAAATTTGCATTGCAAATTATTATCTGAAACTGTACCATTAGTATAACGACCCGAAAAAACCTAAGAATTATCAATAATGTCGCAATATAAAAACCGATGAACAAGACATTAGTCATAGTAAAATTGAGAAAAAACTGCGTAGGTGACAATTCATGATTATTCAGAAACATCAAAAAGGTTATTAACCCCTAAATGGGGGCTAAATGCAGCGTAAATCTAGAAATAGACAATTCGTACTTGAACCAATTGAAATAGTACACTCGTACGTCTAGTTGTAACTCTATAATATACTTTTGGCCTAGGTTTCTAATACGACTTATAAACAGACAAACATATTGCGCGGAGCGAAAATAGTTCACTGTAAACTAATGTTAATGTAATCATAAGACGATATTTATATAAAAGTAATAAATAAATTTTATGACAGTGTAAATAAAGCCTCTAACAGTGAAAACGTGATTTAATCCAGCGGTTTATATAAATAAAAATAAAAGACCTAGTTTACCACGACAATATAAATGATAAAGGCAAAAAAGAGTACGAATTTGACACAATATTGATAATATCACAAAAAAAACTTATCACTTTTTACACGAAAGTAATAAAACGTTTATTTGAATAATAGTAGTTTTAAACAGTTTGAAAGCGAAGTTTCACTTAGGGGAATCAGGTCGCAAATATTTTGTTTTCAGTTCCAACGCGGATAAAGTGCACGAGGTATTGAATCGACATTGAAATATTAATCTTGGATCTAAAAGTGTTTTTGATTTCACTTCATATGAATGAGATGGAATAATATTTACAAATCAATTTTCCAACACTATGATACTAATTTTGGATTATAAGTACAGTAGATTCTCGATAAGTTTAAGTCGAAGGGAAACACAAAACATTAGAAGTTATAGAGGTTTTAAGTTATCAAGGGTCTATATTGTAGAGGTTTTGGACTCTGATGGGAAAGGAACATATTATTTTTTGAAGTAAGAGGTTTTTAAGTTACCGAGGTTTGAGTTATCAAGGTTCTACTGTATATACATAAATATAATAGAAGCAGGCAATAGATAGATAGAGAGATATACATACAATAATTAATCTTCATATCTATAATAACATTATAAAGAGGAAAGATTTGTATTTTTGTATGTATTTAAATAGCTTGAAAACTACTGGGCTGATTTAAGAATTCTTACATCATTACACTACGTTATCAGTTAGTAACATAGGTTACGTTTTTACTATATTTTAATTTCACGCGGGCGATGTCGCGAGCAACTGCTAGTTTGATATAAACGGATAAAAACCACCATGTATGCTGAAATATTAACGTAGAAGAAAATTAGCTTAGGTGGAATCCTGGTCAAGCGCTGGTTTAATTATGTTAAAAAAAAATGGCAGATCCTAATAACAAATAATGCTAAATGAAAACCCATAATAATACACAGTAGGTATACAAATAAACAAATATCACACTTCATATTAATATAAAACTTAATTCCAATTAAACACTTTTAATAAAACCGATAAAATTGACAGTTATTTATAACTGCATTTACACCGTTTTATTTACAGTTACAATCGAAAGCAACAATGAACCATATGACACATACTAAACGAAATAAAAAACGTTCATCAACTCATTTGAAAATAACCGTAAGACTTCCCACAATGTTTTTGCTCGGTTTAACAGTGCAATAACATATGAGATGTAAAAAAGATAGATAAAAAATCGTAAAACCAATTAGATCACTTTATGTGCTATAAAACTGTAGCCACATAAGCTGGTAATGAGATAGCTATTATTCCCGTAAAAATAGTTATGCAATAAGAAACCTTATTGCTACTGAAAATGCTTTATTTGATCGTTTCACATTATTTATATTGAAGCCCTTAACACTATTACTCCCTATAATATTTATGCAAACATCATGGAGGTTAAAATTAAAAATAAATCACATATTATATTATTAGATGTTGCATTGAAACGCGACTATTGTTGAAAATAGCCCGCGACAAATTTAACTCGAACCTTTTAGCACCATCACCTTCAGTTCTATAATAACGTCCACAAATAAACATGAATATGCATTAACAAATGTTACAATACGTACTGAGACGAAAATCGGACGAAAGTTTAATGTGGATAAGACATGCAGCTCCGACTTATCATTACCTGAAACCAAAAAAACAAAAGGTTAATAATAATACATTTTACAAAAAGAAATGTGTTCTTAATATGTAATTTCTGTGCTAAATTTTGCGTAACTTACAATGTAATTGGACCATGTTAACTATATCTGCTGTAAGAAAAACTATTTCGACGTGACCCATTTTAAACGACACGACCTAAATTCGCAAAGTTGCATATGCTGTTTTTTTAAATATCCATTAAAAATAATGTTACAAAACTGTTGCTTGTCACAACAGACATTTGAAGAGTATTGTAGTGTCAAAAAGCGAGGACGCCTAGATTTCGGTAATAGCAATGCGTATCTTTTGTGTTCCAATTACCAACACTAAACAAATGGAAAGAAATAAGTCGACACATGAAAACTAACGAGAACAAATGGCATTTCTCCTTTATTATCACCGTATTCTAAAGAATTCGTAACAATAAAGTGTTTATTTTCAAGTGACCTATTCTACGCGGCCGTCTCAATAACATTGTTAAATTACGTGAAACTATAAAAATGTTACGGGATAACAATAAAGAACACAGATGTGAGTTAACTATTGAACTACAACACAAAATTTGGATGAAAAATTATGAGATGAGGAATTCCTTACAATCCCTGTCGTTTTAGAGACAGTAAAATGGTATGACCGAACTAGTTATTAAGAGTATAATTAACTTCCCTGACAGTTCACAGTCGAAAATTAATTAAACATCAAACTTAAGTATATCTGGCAAATGTTCCAATGACGTAAGACATATGTTTTATACAACAGGTGGTATCAGACATGTGGGCACCGCTCGAAGGGCTCCAATGACGTACCAAAGCGAGACAGATAATTATAACGTGATGATAGACAGAGACAATGCTAACCTAACCTACCTAAATACGTCAAAGTCACGCACATAGATAACGTTATTAACACTTGTAATCTGAACAATCTATCAACTGTCGGAATAAAAGCAATAGACAAGGATTTCTATCTATATCTGGTAGCCTTAATTCACTAATCGATTATTTATTTTGTTACAGGTGTCGAGAGATGACTACGAAATCGACTACAGCCCGAGTCCAAGAGGATCTCCATTGAAGGACACGTCCAACATTCAAGAGGAAAGTTCCTACTGCATCAGTCGTCATAATCCGAATAAGACTTTCCGTCGCGAATCAGTTATCGCTTCTTGGAAGAGTCTGAAGAAAGAGAGGGAGCAAGCTTTAGGCAAAAGGATCATTTATATCGACGCTGACAATTACGAAGACTACTACGGCAGGAACAAGGTTAAACGTTGCAAGAGCGACAGGAGTGCTAACATACCTCGCAACCGAAAGGTGAAGAGAACATACTCAGTCCTTTACAGATATGATCCTAACGAAGAAAAAGTGATCAAGGAATATAAATACCAAATACCTAGGGAATCAGATACACCGATCTACTCAGGCCTGCAGAAATCTTACTCGGAGCCATTCCTCAGGCCGGAAAGAATGCCTAAGAAGAAAGTGAAGAGGTCTTTCACCACACTTTTGAACATTAAAACCAAGTTTCTTAACATATTCTCGTCGAAAAGTTAAACAATAGTTGTATAAATTTTGGTTTAAGTTGCTCAATTAATTGCATTTCTTTAATTGTAGATAGTGCTCATTGGTGTATTGAAGACGTTTCGTCTTTAGTGATAAAAAGGCAAAGTATTATAAGGTATTGAAATGTTGTCTTAGAATTAATCATATCGAGAAAATTATTATCAAGATACTGTATCGGTACTACAGAACATTGACTTATCATGATCGCAACGTAATAGAACGACCTTAATTAGAGAATATCACAACACCTCTTTGAATATTGAGTATAAAATTATTCTATAAACAGATTATTCGTGCAACCGTGTTCTATAGGTGGGATCGTGGTCAAGCGCTGATTTAAAAAATCATAAAAAAACTTTTTGTTACATCGACGCAGTTGTACCGTTAGCAAAACAAGAAGCACGTGTACGTCACGTGAGGCTTGTGATTTCTAAACAAACATACGCGCAATCCGTTTGAACAAGTTTGAAAACATTGATTTGATAGCGGTAAGATTTGTAAAGTACCATTTTGTATTTAATTTAGTTTTACTATAAAGTTATTAATAATAATTATGATGTCATGTCAATATTATTATAACGTTTTTTGTTTGTGATGTTTTTATCTTAGTTTTTGATAGTAATGAAATAAATTAGATCCGCCAAAAGAAATTTAAATGTAGAACTTAATACCAAAAATTTAGTATTTAGTTGATTATTTTGTGATATTATTTATTTATACTTCGATGTCGTAAACAGGTTTTACCACATCCGAGGTTTTGTTCTCGAATGGAACATTCAAATTTTCAACTAAAGCAATACTCTGTACAGTAAATTCAATTGAAAGTAATTGATATTTTATTCCAAATAAACCATTTTATTCAGGAAAAACTCAGTAAGGATATAAATTGTAAACTAGAAAGAAAAAATATATAAACATCTATTTGTCTAGATTACAAACATCAAATATAAAATACATATGTACATTCTTTATATTATAAGTTATTTTTCACAAAATAAAAAAGTTGATATAATTCCTTACATTTTTTTTTAAATATAAACGAATTTATCAGTTCAACTACTTGTATTCATTCCTAAAGTGTAAGATTAATAGTCAATAAGTATTATTTTTAAAGATTAACATACAAATAGAATGTTTTTGTGTCTAGTGTTAGATATAATTTTATAAGGATTAAATAAAACAATTATAGGTTATATTTTATTTTTATTTCATGCCTTTTGTCGTAACGCTTATACAATAATAGTAATTCTCCTAATGAGAGACAAAACCGATAAATCAACATGTTTTATACAGATTAAGCAGTGGAAACTCATTGATATATTTAAAAACAAAACAACATAGAAACTAACAATAATTAAAATCACTTATGATATGAAACACAATTTAAGTTGTGATAGAAGATTATAGAAACAGAATCAAAATAAAGATTAGTTTAAAAAGATTTAAAAAAATCCTCCATACACTAATGTAACATTGTAGATCCCACGGCATTCTAACCCGCACTGGGAAGGTCATACCTCCAGGGAAATCTTATATTGTGCGGTGAAATTGACTGGTACGATATAACTGGCCAATAATGCGGCCCACTTTACGTCTGCGAGGCATCAAACATGATTTTCTCTTCAAACAACATAGCTAATGCTATGACATTCATGTGCAAAAAAATACAGTTTCAATACCATCGACTTTAAGTTACTTTAGTACATATAAATAAGCAGCATTGAATGTGTTGGCATACGGGCGTTGATCATCTCTGTGTTCCCGACGTTAGTTATAAAAAAACACAAGAACATCGAATCGAGATGTCATGAAATTCACATTACTATTTATATATTTAATAATTATTGTTCCAAATCAAAGTATATTTTAACCATTAAGATGCAGTACATTTAACACTAACACAAATCCAAGATAGATTTCAGGAAAAGCACTTTATCGCGTAATTTATAATTTAAAAAATAAGGTAATGTCACAATGATGACTATTCCATTAAAAAGACGAAAAAGATGTTCACTTAAAATTAGGGCTAAATTAAATTAAATATGATATTCTGAAGATTTAATTAAATTTAATTTTAGCATAGAGATGGATGGATTGCATGAAAGGTGACATGATAAAGAAGGGAGTGATGACTGAGATGACGGATGATAGAGTTTTTTGGAGCGAAAACCCGGTGCGCCGACCCTAGGAGAGTAGGATAAGTCAGGGGAGATGATGATGATGATGATGATATTCTGCATATTATTCGATGTTATGTCATAATCTAAGAATAAAATGTTTACTTTCAATGTTTATTTGAACCGACATACAGAATACATTTAAATAATCTCGTTAGTCAAATATAAATACGATAAAAGGAAACAATTTTAATAAGGAAGTGGTAGAAGCTAAAGTTAACATCAAAACGTATATTTACAAAGTAATTTATTTCCGTCTAAAAGTTTATGTGGTCGTTATTTCTGGAATCATTATAAATTGTTTGTTTTAATACAAACCAATGATGGAGAATTGAAATAATTTTGTTATGTATTAGTGGATATTTTTACTTCAAGTCATATGAAATTTTCATACTCTTGAATTCGTATCAGTCCATTAAATCATAATTTTGGAAAGAATGCTGTAGCTACAATTATTTTGCACGGATTAGATTCTATTCCCTCACAAAATAGATACCCAATAAATTGTATATAACTAGAAAATAATATTGATGAAATCAGTATGTAACATTACTATTCAAGCGTATAAAGTCAAACTATACATAATAGTTAATTGCCCAAATGTAGTGTACATTTGGCGGTCGGTGCCTGGTGCGGGCGAGTCGTGGGACCCGAGTTTAGGGGATGAGGGTAGCAAATTTCAGCTGTCGAGCACCCCTTACCAAACCGAGTTACGTGACCGCTTAATTTTGCGTCTGATGTAGGTACCTACGATTACACACCCCCGGTAACTCTACAAAGGGCTAAATTGTTATCGATTTAGCTATAAGACGAAAACTTCAATTTGAACCATTAAAGTGTTTAATATTGATTATTTAAATGGCCTTTATTAAAATGATATTTAATGGTTATAACAAAAAGTTTATGAAAAAAGAACAATTTTCAGGACATTATAAATTATACCAGTGGCGCCATCTCGTGAAAGACAAGCGAACTATTAGCTCTGAAATCGATGAAAACTTGCCAAATTTCCAGCATCCGCTACAAGAGGGAACTGCTGTAAATCGTTACACATCCCGCCTATTTTTAACACCACTGTTTATTCGATTATATCAATGAATGAGTGCTACGAAAATGAATCTTACTACTTTGTGATAAGACACAAAATAGTCTGCGATAATGTATGAATATGAGATTTCATACATTTTTTAAATAAAATGTATGATGAAAGAAGTAATGATAATTATTAATAATCCGCTTTGATGATAAATATATAGACGAGATGAAAGGTCGCTTTTGCAACCAATACGGATGTAAATTGCTGTATTTAATTCGATACGATAAAATCAAAGCAGATCGATGTATTGTTTGGAACGTGATTAAAGAATCGAATGGATTACGAAAACGACACACATTTAATATACAAAGATTTCTTTTTAATCTATAGCTTCTAGTTGAATTTAACTAGAGCTTCATTGGGCAATGTTTGGATATAAAGAGCGGGCGCACACTTTTGACTAAACTATAGCACAACTGTTGTACGATTGTCCATTGTTTCGCGGCCAATTCAACTATTTAGTTGCACAACTAAAAATCAAGTAGCGTGCGCACCTCCATATAAGCTCATAGGAATTAAAGCGAGACGGAACAGTTGTACGACAGTTTAGTCAAAGGTGTGCGCGCTGTAAATATTATCATTATGTCAACTCAACTCTTTCACGAAAACACGAAACCATTTCACAATATAAACATTATACAATTTAATATCCAAAAATGAAACATAAAGGCGCATCCAAACCAGCGGGCGACTGCACAAATCGACTGCATTTGTTTGTCTGATGCGTATCTAATCCGATACCACCACACTGAGATATCAGATACGTAATATCGGATGACAGTAACAGAATTACGTATTCGTCTGTGTCACTTTCAAGTTTCGGACAATCTGTCATTATTGTAACCAAGATTGTTGCGTTTCAATGCTGTTAATCCTAAATGTAAATATGTAAAGCGAATCTATTGAATAAGTTGCTTTTAAAAGCTTTGTTACATTCAGATCTTTAGAATCGGTGTACAAAACTGTTTTTTGCAGCAATAAAAGACTACGTTACGCCGTAACTTTTAGCATTAAAAGAAATTATAAAACTTAAATTTACGCAATCTACAGCAAGATTAAAACAGCATCTACATAGGCTTTTACTATCAAAATCCACGTATCAATTTGGTTTATTTTCTCACAAAGAATAATAGATGACGAGATATTGTAGACGTATATCGACAGTGTAGACCCACGTTAAACAGTTGCGAATATTAAGACAAACGTTACACAACAAAGCATTGAGAGTATTTCGTTCATTTTAATTAGTCGCCTAATCGCCACAACAATAGGTAAAGGTCACAGTGTAACCTCGCAGTTTGAATTGACACAGTTACACGAAAACGCCTTGGCTTGGATTTGTGATGCAGTTATCTAGACATTCACCGTGGACGCGGAAATAATAGATTTGGCTGTTAAAGCAGTAACAGTTGATTACGCTACCGCATAACCATTTAAAAGTAACCAATGTAATTTAAATGTAAATACACCGTATAAAGATGCAATTTTACTAAATATTGCAAAAAAATCACTATAAACTGGGTTTACGACTATTATTACTAAATAACAAGTCGTAGATAAATGTCAGTCATTATAAAAAAAAACACAAGAAACACAATGCTCAAAAAATAAAAACAAATATTGATAGATATTATAATTCAAAACAAATTCTTGAAATTTACGAGTATACAAGATGCCATAACTGGAAGAAACGATACTATCTCCCTAATGGAAATAGAAACGGAAACAAGACAAATAGAATGCATTAGGAAACCGGCCGCGAACACTGCATTTATACAGACCGTAAAATTAAACGTTTTCCATTTAAGTGATCGCTCAGACCCGCCTAGTGTGGAACGAGCGTAAAAGCTTCACGTTACCATCTCCGCTATAAAACGATATATGAAATAGAATACACTAAATCAATATTCGATCTCTAATCACTTTTGCTTATCCGAGGATTTTAATTAACTTTATAATCAATCTTGGTTCGTATTTTACCGATCTAAGTATTGCAATAGCAATCGGAAAACAAAATCTATCGTTTAGAATATTTTTTGTTCCTCATTTCAAACAGGGATTTTTTTTATTTTTCGGATCAAATTTTAAGGGTAAAACATTCATTACGGTTATAAAAGTTATTAGGTGAGTATAAATCTATCAGAAAGTAATAAATGGTAGCCATTAATTTAAAAACACATCAGCGGCAATTTTTAAAAGTAACGATTTATCGGAACTCTATTAATCTGACTTTATTCCGCCAACGCAAATCATAAAGCACGGCATCTTTTTAAGGTTCTAATGCCTACATGTTATATCAATTTGGTATAATTTAAAAGAAAAATACTCGAATATTAAAAGCATTATTAATCTGTACCGACGCGAAAAGACTAGAAAATGTGACAATGACAAAGCACGAAGTTTTTTCTTATAAAATTTTATAATCTTACTTCTTACTGTATAACATTATAAAAGCGAAAGTTTAGATTGATTTTTTTTAGAGTTTGTAGCCTAAACGGCTGAACGGATCTGGATGGAATTTGGTATAGTTGTAGAGGATAGTCCGGAACAACACATAGACTTTTTTTTCATACCACGAGGACAAAGTCGCGAGGAACAGCTAGTTTCAACATGAAAAACAACAAACAACAATAAAATCTTACACTGTCAATAATAATAGACTGGATGGTTATTCCTTTTTATAAGTTCTTTAAATAAACTGACTGCAATCTCTATAAAACAAAGTGACTATTAATTCTGAGTACAATATTCAGCAGTAACAGTTAAATGGTAGAGTCTAAGCTGTGAATAGAAGGTTTTACGTCAACAATGACATGACTGAATCGACGGGTTTCACCTTCAATAGCGGTCCATTAGCGGAGGAGCCAAGGCGACTCTCTCTTTTGTCATTACCACTGCCTGATGGAGAAACTAAAAATTATAAATGATTGTTGATAAACGACCTAATTTGATAGTAAACCTATTCTTATCAAATTAAATATTTAAATAAATCTAGCCTAAATTATTCTAATAGTATACTTTCAATAAGTACATCGGAATAGACAACTATAATAAATTTTACTAAATACTAGCTGTTTCTTGCGACTTCGTTCGCGCAAACCGAAAAATGTAGTCATAAATATAGCCTACGTTACTCGGTGATAATAAACTTTCTAATGGCATAAGAATTTTTGAAATCGGTGCAGTAGTTTTTGACTTTATTAGTTACATACCAAAATGCAAATCTTTCCGAGACGATATGTAATTAATTGCATAATCAAATCAAACCTTTTCCTTGAATAAAACCGCGAGAATTACCTGAAAACAATATAACAACATTATTAGAACATATTATTTAAGTAAATCACAATTATACCAACTTATAATATTAGTATTATAACGAGTTTTTACAAAAAAAATATCAATTTGTCGCATTCTTAGTTAAGTCCCAAGACATATTCGAATAGAGCACGAAAGCACCTAGAGATATGAAATGTATGAAGGAATAGACAAATATCGCGTGAGTTTCCACCGACCTTGACAACAGCGTGGAAATGCAATTTCATATTTAAGAATATTCCATTCCTTGATATAGAAACTGCAATAATATGAAACCACATGCAAAGGACTTTAATAGCTATTTAATATGACCCTTAGTGACACTAGTTCACACACTAACACTAGTTTTTGCCCGCGACTCCGTTCGCGTGGAGTTAAAAATAAACAAAAGTGAGTAGCCTATATGTTCTTCCATACTATCCTCTACGTCTGTGCCAAATTTCATCTAGATCTGTTGAGCAGTTTAGGCTACAAACTCTAACAAACATTCATCCATCTAAAGTTTCGCATTTATGACATTAGTAAGATATATCTCAAATTATGTTTTCAAATCGAATTAACTTCACTTCGTAACAAATTTACTATGAAAAATATCGCTTTTAAAAGTCTTGTATTATGTTTTCATTCGAATAAAACTATATGAACAGTCCATTTAAATACACATAACATTATTATTGCATAAATATTAAAGCGTGTGCATAATGGTGTTATGAAATCGATACCCGGTAACATGTGAAGTGTTACTACGTGACATTTGCGGTTAAAAGTGTCATTTCCTTAACTCGTATCTGTTCATACACAATTAAATACAAAAAAATCAATGTTCATTCAAATGGTCATTATTACTTTAATCATTTCCTTAGCTTTATACCACTCTATAAGAATCAGAACAAATTTTCGTCTTATAAATTCTCACTTATAACATGACTTTACTCGTAATCCATTCATTCTTAGGCTTATAGCATTGGTATATCCTTCCAAATAACATTTTTAGATATTTTTTGCATTTACGAATATACATGATCATGTTACCAGTTTGGCGAGAGTTCCTAATTACAAAGCAAATTCGCGGAGGTGGGTAAAGTTTTATCGAGCCAACTCGTCTAGGCAGTAAAGTCTAGACTAGTAAATTTGTCTGGCAGTCGCCACAGACATTTGGAGTGACTAAATAATGTCCTGGCTGTACTTAGACCAGGATCGATATTGTTCCGTAACTTTTTCGGTAAGACACTTGCGTGATAAATGGCTTTATGACACGAATATTAAGTGAACAATTCAGAATTGAATTAAAGTTAAAACTTTTCAGAGAGAGAGAGAGAGAGAGAGAGACAGAAAGAGATCAGCTAATAATAAGCTACGATATCTTCTAAATCAAGTTACTATAAAATAAGGGTTACCCAAAATAACTCAAGTGCGATACGTCAACAGGTGTCAGATGAAATTTTAATCGACTCCAATGGATTCGAGTCTATTAACATGACAAAGGTGCCTCACCGCTACACCACTGTCGACCTTTATTACAGTTTAAAAGGGATTTATTAGATCAGAGGGCATCAATGATATTACGCAAGCTTAAAAGGAAATTCAACTGTAATTCTTTAACATACGGCATCTTTCACTTTGTAATTGTAAAAGCTTAAAGTATGATATGTTGTTTTGGTGAAAGAATACTGTCAAAATTTTACTGAAACTTTATGTAGAAGATTAGACAATGTTTTGTAACAAAAAAAAAAAACATCCTGTGATTACATGTCTTATATTTTTTTTCCGCAATGGTCAAGGTAAACCATGAACTATTTTTCATACACATTCATTTACTCTCTTTTTATCTCACCATGTACGACAGGGACAAAAATACCTTTCTTCAATAAAGGACAAATTTGTTACCATGACTATGAGTCGACTTAGAGTCCAGTGTAACCAAAAACAATAGCGAACCCGTGTTATTTACTCATGGCCTAATTCACGCTGGCATCGTAAAGTGGATTGTTTGGGACCCCACAACCGGGGGTTGCGTTTACCCCAACGGATACCATTAAACTGAGTGCTTTAGCATTGATTTTTTTATGAACCACGGCGAAAAAACCAACGCGTGTACTGTATTTTGCAATTTTATTACACTCAAGGCCACACATTTGACTATAACAAATAAATCATAAACGTCTTTATTTATAGAGTAGAGAATGTTATAGAAGAGCTTTTGCCCATAACTTTGTAAGCAAAGGATTAAAAATAATTTGTAAGATAGCCTATGTGTTTTTTTTTTCAGATAGTGTTCAAAATCTATACCAATATTCATCCAGACCTATGTACCTTTCTGGACATGCCGATACATCAAAACATTGGCATTTATAATATCTGTGTGAATTGATAAATCGAGCTTATATTATTACACAATACTTTAAAACATAGTATTTTTTTCATGTTGAAAGCGAATTAGATATCGTTACAATTTACAACCCTAAACAACTATCGGAGTGTTCATATCAAAAAACTTCATCATACTAATATTATAAATTCGAAAGTTTAGATGGATGGATGTTTGTTAGAGTTTGTAGCCTAAACTGTTGAACGGATCTCGATGAAATTTGGCATATACGAGTATGTAGAGGATAGTCTGGAAGAACACAAAGGCTACATGTTTTCTTTTTTTTTTTTATTCCACGCGGACGGAATCGCGGACGAAAACTATTTATTTATAATTACATGTATATGTGTTCATTCATTCTTATTTTATTAGTTAAGTTGTTGCCACATCTCATGCGGACACGTAATTTAAATATTATTAAACGAGTTATGAAATTCATCAACTGTTTTAGTTTGCTTTTAAAAACATTCGAGCATGACAAATCGTTCATAACAATTATGAAATAACATCTATAGAACTTGTAGAATTATTTCCAGAATACTATTTTAAAAGAAAATTGGTTTTATCCTATGAAAAAGCTAAATTATATTTAACCACTTACCATAGACAAGTGTATTCATATTTTAACAATTGCAAATTTCAGATATTGAAAGTATTTTATTATATAAACCATCAAAATAAAATATAAATCATATGAGGCCAATACTTTTGTTAAACGAAAGTTTTCACCGTGGGCTCTCATTGCCAAACATGAAAACTGTCTGATGCAAAAGTAACTCTTCAATTTGATATCCATGCGATAATAAAACGTATAAAAAACACGTAATTCGCAATATCCCAACTTGTGCGGTCTGCCACCGAAACAAAGCGGGTGAGTGATCGTCTACAATTACATACATAAATAATCCCTCATTAGTATGGAGGCCCTCATCAAACAGAGACAAAGGTTGTGGCAGCTTAGGCCAGACAAAGGGGCAGACATACAGACGGACAAAGGCGCCGAGTAAAGACCTCTGGATTTATGCCAAGTTCACCTACGTGTAGATACGTCGACCTACCAATTTATTACTGTTAAAGTTTTAAACACTTAAAATTATGATTTATCGTCTCAACATATAATAATACTTTTTTTTATAAAACGTCTAGATTTTATTTGATTTTTACGATCTGTATCGAAGATTCATAAAGTTTTATTTAGTTTATTTTATAAAAGCTTTCGACATAAAAATAAGTGGAGATCATCTGTTGAAAGTCTAATACATATTTCGTAAAAAAATAATGAATTCCACATTAGACGTATTGGGCGTATGATAGCACTCTACATGCAAAATTTATTATCGTAAAAACCTAGCCTGTGGCAAAAAGGCCTGCTTTCAGAGTGCTCCATTACTAATTCATAGGATAAAACTTTTTACATACAGACTTTACATGTGTTAGGATGACTAAAGTGTTTTGTATTCAACCTTTTTTGTGTAATCTTATTGTTTTAAAACGACTGCTTTTATAGATCAAAATTGAAACTTGACTAGGGTTATCAAATTTAAAAATCTTAATTTATTTAATTTTAACTTGACTCATGAACTAAAATTTTACCTGTCACAAAAATGTTTGCCCTTACAACTAAATACTTATTTCCTTCATAAAATAGATTCTTCACATTTCCACGTATCACGTCAATATATAAAAGTAAATCTTTACATCCACATGCTAGAATCACAGAACTGAAGATATTTATAAAATCCTCGAGTACTCAAAACAAATGTATCGAGTCCCGTGGGAACATCTACTTTCGTGGAAAGCATGTTCATATTTCTCCGTCACACGTCATTGGAGAACGCAGGTCTCCCCGTTCAATTATTTTTATGTGTGCGATATGAGGGGCCCAGCTTGGCCATAAATTGAGTTTTATGCTCGTTATACGTGGCGTTTACTGATACAATAGATAGTTCCCACTAATGAAGGCTAAACAAATATGCAGCTGTAATGTTTTTGTCACTAATAAAAATCTATGTTATTGTTAAAAACCCAGCCCCAGTGATGGTTTCACCAAAGACAAGTAAAAACAAAAAAAATCTAAGTTACAATAACACCAAAAATCGTAAACTAATCGTAACTTCTTAACATAACTGAATTTTGAACTCTTCAACTCCTCGGAATAGATAACAATATTTTTCTACACATGTTTCGGCAGTGAAAACTGACGTTATATTGACTTGTAAGATTAATATTCAATGCCGATTATTCACAAAATGGATACAAGTTGACTCATCCGATGAAGGAAATGATGCCCCAGAAAGCACGTGTAACTCTAAACAAAGAAATGTTTATAAATCGCCCACTAGTAATATGATCTAAAAGGACACAATCTAACCTTCTCTATTATACGAGTACTGTATTACAAAGAGTTAATGATAAACACATACTTCCATACTCATAGTTATTGTTACACCCTTAGTGACCAATTAAAAGCAACCAAAAAACAATAGTATCTATGGGTACAAATGCGGTCAAGCGTTAACTATACCAATATTATAAATGTGAAAGTTTAGATGGATGTTTGTTAGAGTTTGTAACCTAAACTAGTGAACAGATCTCAATAAAATTTGGCATAAATGTAGAGGATAGTCTGGATGAACATATAGGTTACATAGTTTTATTTATTTAATACCACACGGACGAAGTCGCAAGCCAAAAACTAGTTATAGATAAAAAATATTTTAACGATTGAATGTAATAAACCATTATTAATGGGCCTTTAATAACATATTTAAAAGTAAGGATTTTCTTACAACAAGTTTAAATATTCATTTTACACATAAAGAACACATTCTTCCTCTGTTATTTACATAACAGCAATGTAATACATAACATCCATTATCAATCTACACTGTGTAATATATAAATCATAACTGTTTGTGTCGTGTTTATTGTAGCCGATTACGTTATTTACATAGCCAATGTAATCATTTCATTGACGAATGACATCAAACATAAGCAAGTAAACATAATGCGATTTATATTTAACATAGTAAATGTATAACATACTGTCACCCGTGACATCTTCAGCGCGGCATAAAAAAACTAAGTAGTAGTAACTAGTAGTAGTATTAGCCTGTGTTCTTTCTACATTTGTGCCTAATATATAAATGAAATGAAATGAAATGAAATGAAAATGTATTTGTTGCCACAAAATAGAAATTAGATAACAAAGACTTATTCTAAAGGTGACATATTCGTGGCAAAATATAGCCAGCTCAGCGTATGCAGGACGGACTAAGCCGTTCCTGCGCTGATTTTCAGCTGGATCCTTCGCATACATCTTAATCATTAGGGTAACCGGCCGTACTAATTACATATCTATACAGAAATATATACGTATATACATATACGATACGCAGTAACAAAAATCCATATATCTATCTAAAGTATCGTATTTATAATATTAATAACACACATACTACTCCTCTAAAATAAATATTTGCCGGTATAGACTATTTTAATCCGATAAATAACAATTGTACAGCAGACTTCCTCTGTCAGTTCTGCGGTTTATGCGCAATAATATTTACATTTCCCGTTGAACAATATTTCCCTTTTAATTAGTAACATAGTTTCCTAGAAGCCTATCTAATCCACTGTAAAATCCTTGTTATTTATCCGTAAATTAACAACACAAAGAAATAATAGAATTTCAAATGAAAATCGTCACAATGAAAGGACATCTTAACTTGTTGAATTCCACCACACAGAAGACTGGTATGTTAGATATAGACTCGACATTATATAAACTTATTGTACTGGCAGAGAAATGTTAATAAGCGATCGTTCGCATTTGGATAGGTACATCGAATAGCTTTATTTCTAAATCGGGCATAGTATGCAAAACCAACAGAATGCTGATCTGTTTGTGAATCGATTCCAATTCACTTAAGCAAACAATGGAACGCGCGTGTAAGCAAACAAGGGTGCGGTGGGAGGGGGACATCTGATGCAAGGAGGCATTTTGTGATAACATTACCTGTAATGGATAAGGAAAAGCCACTAAAGCCCCATACATAAGGATAGGATGAAAATCTCCTGATAAATTTTACTAAGAATGGAGGTAAGAGATCTATAGATTTTAGGAGTCGCACTCAGTTTTTAAACAGACATTAAGGGAATCCCTTAGTGTAGATTTGGATTTAGACATGATATAGAATAAATGTATCGAGTTCTAGCTTCTAAGTAAACTATATTGTTAGATATAATTTTACATAATTTACTCATTCTCATCTCTGAACACGCTAGTATATAACAAGGGTGGTATTTCAACCACTTAATTCAGTGTTGATTGGGGCACGTTAATCTTCATACCAAAACCACTAAAGCGCCTACGCTCCTTAAAAAGGGATTCAATTTCAAGTTCAATAGCACACTGTCACCAGTTACCATCTTTCACTTAAACAGAACGCATATATTCATTAAGAAACACTTGATTTAATTTAATTGAAACCACAAAGCGAAAGACAAAGACAATTCAGTGAAATTTCAAATTCAAACACGAGTGCAATGAATTCGCCATTTAAAAAGAACATACTTTATAAAGATTGCATAAACGAGCAATAACTGCCATACTCAGAATTATTCATCGTTCACTTAGTTAGTAATTTATTGTAAGAAGCACTAAAAGCGTCAACCTCCCTTAAATTTCGACTACACTTCTGCGGTTCCTCTGGTGTTGCGGATGTCCATGTCCAACTTATATAAGACGATCGGCTGCTTCTCCCCTTCTCCTAAGGGAACACTTAACGTAACACTATATACGACTTTGGGTACCGCATGCGGCAGTAAGGACATAAAACACATGTGAATTTTCTACTCTCATTCAAAGCGAGGCATAAACTTAACCTTGTTTTAATATTGAAGGAAACAAATTTAAAAATAGTACTATTATTTCGGTACTTGCAAAAAATTATCGGAAACAGTTAAAAGTTTTATATTTTAAATGATATAAAATTAAAATGATATGCCTTAATTATAAATTATTATTATTTTAATAATAATTATTATTAAATTATTATTATTAAAACATATTATGCGACGAAATGATGGGGACATAAACCAGAAAGTGTTGAGATTGAATGTGGATGGCTACAAAGGAAGAGGAAGACCGAAGAAAGTATGGATGGATTGTGTGAAGGAAGATATGCTTAAGAAAGGAGTGGATTCAGATATGACGGCTGATAGAGATGTATGGAAGAGCAGCACATACTGTGCCGACCCTCCATAAGGGATAAGGGCAAGTGGATGATGATGCCTTAAAAAATTTCAATATAATTTCGAATCGCTTAAATTCTTGTGAGACATAATGAGTTTAATTTAAACGCGACAATAATTCAGTTATTGAATGAGGAAGAAACTAATTGAACTCTCCGGACTGTCTTCCGAAGAACAAAGGAAACAGGTTTCTGAGAAACAACGGGGGTAATTTCGTTTATTAAATGCATAACTCATACAGTAATGGAACATAATCCCGACAAAGTAATACTTTTCTATGTTTTTTTTAATAAGCCAATAAATAAATTAGAAGAAGTTGAATCCTTATTATTATAACATAAAGTTAAACTAGCACTAACTTATTTCTATAGTCCTCTTTAAAACTATAAATTTTAATTATATGATGAATTTAAACTCTTTTCTTTTATTGATATAGTTTCGTTTAACAGTATCCATCAAAAAAGATATACACGTTTCAAAATAAAATTTAAAAATCTATTCAAAACTGGACATGAAGTTGCAAAAGCGTTGTACAAAACTGTCGGATAGTTTCAAAGAGAAAAAAAATATCAGCACAGAAAAGTTTTATCATTTATTTCATGCGTTAAAATTCTTTTCGAAGCGTTAAAAAAGTTCATCAAAAAAGCTCATAATAAATCAAATTAATGTACAATATTAATAACGTTTGCGAGATAAAGAAATAATAACGTGTTTTAATTTAAGCATGTTTTGATGTCAAAGAAATCTAAACGGTATAAGTACAGATAATTTGCAATGACCGATTAAAAGTTTAATATTCTTATTATCCTTAAATTTGCTTCTCTTGATTCATAGCCGGTTTCCCAGCTACATTTAACCATTCGTTAGTGTTTTCGTTCGATAACGTAACTACGTAACTCGAGTTTTACTCCGTTAAAACATAGGTCAACCGAACACTAATGAACCGCTAGGTAATGAAAATAAGCGAATAAGCAGAAACCCATCATTAGACTAATCTCCTTGATAATAAAAAGATAAAATGACAGTTATGGCTTAGACTCAAAATATAAAATACATTTTTCAACATGTCTTTTAAAAACTTCTAAAAAAAAAACTTTTCAAAAGTGAATACTATATAAAACGCGACCCGGTACATATGTACTCGCTTATTTACCTGGGGCCGGGTCAGTAGGTGTGTAATGTGGGCTAATGCCGCGGGTTAATGCACCATCTCGTACGTTATGATGGCACACGTGTCTTATCTAGATAGTGCTTTTCCGTGTTAACATTGTGCAACATTAATTGCCGAGTTCAATCGTTTAACGGTTAGTTAAGCACGCCCTTAGTGTAGATATTCAATCTACACTATAAGACGCCCTTTGTAGTCTTTTAACGACTGAGCGCGATAGTAAATTTAGTCTAAATAAAAAATGAAATCTTTACTTTTACTTTTAAAATAAAATAAAATATGTAAAGTCCAAGTATTATTTTGGAATTAGGATGAAGTGAATAATTTTATTATTATGTAAATTTAAAATAGATATTTTTCATAGCTTATTCAACAAATGGTATAACTCAATAGGCACGTTAAAAGCACTAATAAAACATCCGAGTTCATTATCGTTTCCATTCTGGATGCGAATAAGAAAAATACGAAATCGTATTGACGTACTTAATCCTATTAGGCGACCGTGGAAAAATTGAACAAACACGCCTCCATTCATTAAACCAATCGATATCGTGTGGGTTCCTATTCGATTAAAAATTTTAATCTGTCATTCGTGGTGTCATTAATTGTTTTTATCCGAATTGAGAAATATCGATTCACTATCAATTATTGTTCTCGATATAGAGAATCGATTTGGTCGTTCCATTAATAAAAATGTCATCGACATTCAGAGGACGTTCACCTCGACAGCTGTTTTGGACGTTTCGACGCGTAATGACAAGGAAATGAAACGCATGAGATAGCCATGAGAAACATTTTTACTTAAAATCTAAACAAGTTTTTGTCGTGAGAAATAAAAAAAATACATAATACATTCACATATTGCCTTTTTGATACATATTTATAATAATAGTTTGCTGTACAAATTGTTTCTTTTCAATAGATATTTATCTTAATAATAAAAAAAAATTGGCTGTAGTAAAAGAAATTTATTTTTTTAATAAATTTAATTCATACAGTTATTATGGTGTCGATTGAGTATTTGAAACAATTTATTAGAGAACATAAATTAAAATCAAGATATTTGGAAACTCTAGATATTGCACCAACAATGCAAGTAAAAAATTACGCGGATCGCAACTCCACAAGGATTAACTAAAATTTGATACATTATTTTCGACCTCAGCATCATACGAACTTTGACCGTATCTTATAGTCACTTTCTAAATATATTTAAAAGTCGTTAATTTTTAACTTAAAAAAAGAGTCTTTTATGTTAGCACGAACGCGAAAGTAGCTTTCACTCGTTCAATTTGTTGAACGTACACTTAAACTGAAATTATAATTGTGATAAGAGCAAGAGCGCACACAACTTTCATTTTAATTTAATTTTAAAGAAGGTATTTTTTAGAGAAATCACTATTTATAGTGACTTTTAAATTAATTAAATATGCAATTAGCTAGGACATGAAACAAAAATTAACATAAACTTGAACTTTCACTTTGTTACATAACATCATTTTGACTATTAGAAAGTTTGTGTTTTTCATAGATTTTTTTAATTACATGGGTTTGTATATATAATCCAACGTGACCGATTTCGTTCGATTAGTAATTACTAATCTCAGAATGGGTAATATCTAGTTAACATGTCAACTATTTTCAATTTATAAACAGTTGCAAGGCAAGACAACAGAAGACAAACAATCCAGATTATACCTGAAGTTTTCGTTCTAACTCTCATCAAAATCCTCACATTCTCTGTTTCCCGTGCAATATTTGATAAGTTTCTAAAACCGGCCGTATAACCGACGAGACCGCATTGCACCGCCGCAAATAAAAAATTAAATCCTGGAACAGAGGACAAGTTTTAAGGTACCTACATACGAGTGAATTTAGAAACGAAAAATAAAATTCCCAAAATGTTTTCTGGTTTACACATAATATATTTTCTTAATATTTACTTCGATTACGGAAATGAGTCATTCCTATGTAAAGTTTATTTTAATCGAATACATTTATTGAAAGCGGAAAGTTTAAAATTTACATTTGTAAACTATTGTTAATTGCCATTATCAATTTAACTAGTAGGATAGTTTTAACTCAATTTTGGTATTAAAAATAAGTACGTTCTTATTTAAAATTAATAACCGTATACAAGGTGCCTATGTGATGGAAGGAGACAACAATACATCTTGTCAGATGGAATCTCAACGAGTGAGGGCGAGACAAATTGATTTCGACGGTGCTCGTGAAGTCGTGAAATTGGATTGGGGTGAGACAGTGCATTTGTATTTTAACAAGCTGAAAGGAGAAAGATGACCGTAAAGATGTCTGGAAACAGAAGGTCGTTGCCGTGTAAAAAAATTAAGATCTTTTGTAAGAGATTAAGTTAAAAAAAGAGGTTAGTTCCTTCTTTAGTCAAATGCATGCTGGTATTTCAGAATAAGTAATAATAAGGAAATACTGATGGTAATGAAGACATTTAATTCAATCGTTACGTTGTCCACAGTAACGTCAATTACGTTGGTGACATAACAATCGTTTATGGTTGTGATAAAATCTTTACAGATAACATACCCTTCGTTGGTGACATTTATGCTTGAAAATAATTTAAATTCAAATACTTAATACTTTAAAGTTAAAGGGTAAACTTAAAACTTTATTTACACATTTTCGTTGTTTTGTTACTTATTCTCAAGTAAGTACTAAAAATCTTATATTTATCAAAGTAAACACAATTATTACTAATGACAGATATTTCCAAGAGATTGTTTTGTTAATTATTATTTTTTTATTCGAGTAACGAGGTGAGGGTTGTTTCAAGTACATCCGTGGATCAATAGAATTCCCCTACATCTGTAATGGAACCCTAAAGCACTGGTCACACCCTACTTTAGGAACAAACGAACACCCTAAATAGGGTTATGACTGGGGACGGACTTTGTTTCTAAGGGACGTTCAATCGATATCGATTTTTAATTACGACCCGCATAATGTTGCTGGAAACACTTCGCCCTAATATTTGACTGACTTAAGTGAGAACATTAGTTTTTAAAAAAATATTTTTAAAATAACGTGAAAGAGACAAAACCATAACAATTATAGAATTCATTGCCATTCTCAAACATGTTTCGTCTACGTTGATACAATTTCGGTCGGGACGAATCGTTTAAAAATAACAAGTTCAATGTCTGACTTTGATAGTTAATCTTATATTAGGGATCTTCAGAACATTTCATATTAATAGAATATAAGTAATAGCTAATAAATGTACTACTAACAGATTTCAGATAAACAGATCAGTTATCTTACAAAACAAATTGTTTTTAAGCAGGTTAACATACGTGTTCACATCTCGATAGCCGGTGTTACACTGGGCCAATGTATCACAACACGTGATTTCTACGCGATCTATTAATAAGTTGTAACCGCGCGGACGCAGCGGGCGGTGAGATCGCCAGAAATAATACGACCGTACCAATAAGGATGTGCTCGATTCGATATCGATAAATTGAAATTTGCCTAGATACCGATGTTTTTAATTGACACAAGAAAGCAATCTTGATTTATGATAATATGCATCATAACGAACGAAGATACGTCAATTCGAAAATACGACGAAACATTTTGCAGTCATAGCTCTTTTGTTTATTTTGGAGCTCGTTTTTATTTTATTATTTTCAAAACGTTAACATCCCTAATTTACTTATCGATATAGCTAACTTCAACCTCATTATGGCTGGTGAGTATAATATTAACCTACCGATATACTCCGCGTGATGCACACAGTCCTCACTGATTGTATCGTGAGAAATGTTGCTTGTTATGCTTCTCTAAATGCGAAAACATTACAAGTAAACGATATAGATAGTAATAACAGTTATTATTGTTTATTATTACTAAAACATTATCAGCATCAATTTAAGGAAAATTCGCTATTTTTTTAGACTGGCACGGTCACTTTAATTTCTTAATAGAAAGACATCTCAAATATGTTTTAAATATTACACAAATATATAACCTCTGTTTCTCATTGTGATTTAAGCACAACATAAAATAGCCAATAAACATAAACGCAAATGCGGTAAATGTAAACACATAGAAAATCCTCGAAATAGTTTTACCCATTACATGCAGACATAAACTAAATCATTGAACGCAGTCTCGTATCATACTTTATGTCCTGCATTTCATTCCCTCTATCTTTACATTGCATGCAATAAATTCTACCAAACTCCTTGCAACGAACGTAAATTTTGTATCGAATCTACGACCTTGTCTGGCCGGTTGCCTGCCAGCGATCGATTTAAACATATTAGATTGTTCTGTTAGTGAAAACTAAAAAGATAAACAACCTTACATCACCAATGAATATGTATCTGATGTGAAATTCTCTATCAAAATAGATTTTTTTCTAAATGCTTCTTTATTTATCGTTTCTAGAATTTATCTGGTTCTCAATGTAAACGTCTATAGTACGCTTGCCGCTAATAAATCTTGTTTATTGGAACACATTCGATTTAGATTTTAACTGTAACGGAAATTTACTTACTAAAAACTATATGTACTGGAATATATGGTAAAATCGTTTGAATTATACAGTCATAATTCTTCATAAATCTATACTAATATTATACAGAGGAAATTTGTATTTTTGTATGTATTTAAATAACTTAAAAACTACTGGGGCGATTTCAAAAATTCATTCACCATTAAAAGCAACGTTATCAGAAGTAAATATGTAATGTAACAACACCAATACTTTGAGCACGATATTTGCTTACCACTATGTAACAGGAAGTTGTTCTTTATTCTTTATTATTTTCCTTTTTTCTTCACCAACTTTGTAGTTTACATAAGGATTCCATTACAAAGGAATAGGAAAAGGACGCTTATCTAGCACTTACTTTGCGTCAAAGGAACGATTGCATAAAAGTGCTCCAACGTAACTTACAGACGAGGAGGAATTTAGCGGGAAAAAACTGAACGTTACAAAGCACTAAGTCTTTCATACTTTCCAACATCAAAATAGAGAATTAAATATAAAGGAGGTGCGGATGCACGAAATAAATAACTCTTCTACCTAATAATAAGAAGCGAGCCTACAATTTCCTCTAAGGCCGGCAACGCATCTGCAGTTCCTCTGGTGTTGCGGATGTCCATGGGCGTCGCTGACCACCTATGTGTTCCCGCCGCTCGTTTGCCCCCTTCTCATATAAAAAAAAACAATACTAGTCGAGTCGTAATAATTGCTCAGGCAAAGCTCTGTTATAAAGTTCCTTTCCGATCGATTGACATATTCTTATCTTATAAAATGCTATAGATAAATTAGACACAATACTAATTTTAGAGCTTGGTATAAAATGGAAGACAAAAATGAAACTAACCGTTACTTCAATCAAAGTGCAATCTTTACGAGCAAGACGCAGTCGCAGCATATTGAAGTCTATTACACTAAAGAGAACAAGGCTACTGCCGTTGTTTGATCAAATGTCAATTGGTCTTGCGAAATATTAACTGCGAAGGACAGTTATTAATGTAATGTGCAAAGTCGCCTTGCATGACGTGACCATACAAACTTTTTAAGTGGCAATAAACACTTGCACATAGGCATCTCATTGTTTGATGCAGCAATAATAAAACAGAAGAAGAATAAGAGAAAAATTAGAAAAAAGCCTTATTATTCGACTACCAGAGGGACACTAACATTTGTAAAACCACAAGAAGTAAAAAGTAACGAAGAAACTCTTCTAGCATATGCAAGATTAAAAAAAGAAGAGGCATCATTTGAAGCAGTTTAGTGGACAGAAAGTGTAATCGTCAGGGCGTTGGCGTGAGAGTATTCCCGGGTCCTGCCGCCGATAAGCTTCATCTTATCGATCGAGTCGTTGGTTTTCAAATGATGGCCCAATGACATAAACTGAGCGTATTTATCGGTAACCAAAAATTATGGTAGTCTTTATTTATTGATGTTGGTATCAACCACCACCTACGTATCTTCTAAAATCCAACAAATATGAACTACTGTTATTTCTTATTCAAACTCAATCAACAATCAAAACAAACTGAATCAGCCATTGATCCCGCAACGCGTTAAACCAAGCCGCCATGTCTACAGCATGTCTCAATAGATAGGACATTATTAGTCGAAAACATTAATCTCTTACGAATCGAGTAAAACGCTAACGCCTATGTTTTAAACAGTAGCTACCTCACACTGGCCACAGTCGCGAGAGCGGGCGGTCAAGTCCGACATCTTATTCGAAACACTACGACAAAGTTCCGACAAGCGAGTTCAGGTTTGTCATGCGGTTAGCCTCTTGGGAGAAAACTAAGACGACAATAGAAAGCCGGCTCTTGTAAACTTTACAGACAATTGATTTTAAGTTATTTCATATTTTCGAACTTGGGGAGAACTTTCTTTTAACTATAAATCCAGATTTAGAAAAAAGTCTGTTAGTTTCTGCGATTTTATTCGAAAAGATTAATTTGAAAAGGTCTGCTTTGTTAATTTCAGAAGACTTAGTAGTTTATTCAGTTTATAACGATATGCTAACAGTGAACACTGTTACTGAATTTAATTAAAAACACTGATCTTAATAAAAACTAAACTACACGGATTTATAAAACATATTGATTCCCAGTTCTATCGAGCAATTAAAATGCATATACGCGACAGCTTTAAAATCCATTAGCAATGGAAGCCGTCTCGTCAAGACAAACAGGAACTAATTTATCGATAGAAATGAATCACTGCACCATTGGACGAGAAAAAAACATGTTTACAACTGCTGTGTCTATTCAATTACAAATCACTTTTTCCTTATGTTATAAATGTTGCATATAAACATTGAACATATAATACAATAAAATTGAAGTCTCTTTACGTAATATTGTACAGGAGTAAAACCTACAATTAGTCCAGCTCAGTAAGATCTCTAGAATATTAAATTATACTTGGATTTTCTTTTTACTGAATTAGCAACGTCTTTAATAGCTCTCATAGAGAAGGCAAAACATAAGCTGGTTACTATTCTATCGCCTCTAATTAATGAAGTTTTAATTCATACTAGTAGTGCTGTGTAATTACGCTAATGGACGGCGTCCGTCGCTGGGGAAGGAATCCAGTCGACAATCTGAGAGACTTCCAATCAACATTAACGTGTACAGCTTTAATTATTGCTTCGTAATTGTCTGCTTAGAAATTCCACGAACTTTTGTGATTACGATATTTTCTTATCTTTCAACAAAGGTGTAAACCAGACATACTTTTTACAACTATACTGTATTCTTTAAATAAAATCTTGTTTCATAAAAATTCAATTAATAGTAATTGAAAAATACACGCATTTTTAAAGTATTTTATTCTGTTCCAGCTATGAAGCGGGCTTCAAAGCAAATTTTATAAACAATTTGTTTCATTAACGTTAAAGGGGTAAATAAAAATATATTCAGCCATATCCTGCAACACTTTCGCTAGCAATAAACTCTCAAGGCAAGAATTACCGTAAAACAAGAAGTAGTAAATGTAGGTAAAATATTACAAAGTTTACTCCCAACATTTTACCTAAAACTTGTACATTTTACATCCTAACTTGAATAAAGACAGCTGCGACCACTAACATAGACTTTACTATCTACATTTTTGTATAAAACATAATCTCCCTTGTTTTGTTAGAAAAAATAAAGACAACTATAACACCTTTACATCTATACTATTTCAATAAAGCGTAAACACACACTTCTTTGTTGCCTAAGATGTCAGCAATTACAGCATATTTTTAAATAATGCTTTAGGCTATATATTTTCACGCCATTAAACTTAGGGGGTAAATATTTTGGATAAAATCTCTAATGTGGGAAAGAGACCAAAAGTTGCTGCCAACATCAAAAAAGAAAGATTGCTAAGGTTTGTCATGTCATTTTGACATTTGCAATTGATAATTGCTATTGTTGACAAATGTAAACATTATAATAAAATTTTCATAATTTCATGCGGATGAAGCCGCACGGGAACAGCTAGTGTTTAAATATAGGTATAGGCAGCGAAACAACTGGGCAACTTTTACTTTACAAAATTTTCTTCAAGTTTTCTTTTTTCGTTGTAATAATACATCATAGAAAATTACATAACACAACCCTGACATTAATAATAGTATGCAAATAACAATTATAAATCACAATACACTTACGAAACAATCAGCAAAACCTCGGCAAAGTTCAATTACCTGTAACAAAAAAGAAAAAATCTTTAATATGTACGTACCGTGTGCAAAAAAATACATGTTACAACGAATTGGTATCTATTGGTATATTGCTTTGTATAGAAACTATATTGCTTGGTGTACATTGTAAATTAAATAGGCAGTAAAAAGATTGTTATATTTCAATTTGTTTTATTTTTCTTTTTGCATGTTGATAATAACAAATAGTGTTATGTAGAGAATTCTTTAGCTGTATTCGAAAAAGCTATTAGAAATGTAATTGAAATAAATGTGATCGGTAAACGTATTTACTTTCCCTTAAAAAGAGATAACTTTCAGTACAACAATTATTTCATAAAAATCAATTTTAATTTCAGAGAAATAAAAAAAAACTTTTGATTATAAAAATCCAATCACGTTGTTAGTAAAATCGTGACTATTTGCAAACATGGTAAAGTATACAAAAACTATGCGATTGGTTTTTTACTTAGAAAAATAATTTAAAATCGGATATACTAACTTAGAACACAATAGAATTATTGAAAATAAAAAATTCTCTACTCTTGCACAGAAGATAATACAACAAAGCAAAAGGAATTGTCCTGAATTTTTCAGGGACGCATTAAAGATGTATGCACACACAGAATAAAACAAAAACTGCCACAGAAAAAAAAATTACAAAAAACAATGTTTGTACGAAAACATTTCGATCTCTTCATATACCGATGGCAACAAACCTGTTCTATCTGCAGGGAATAAATGATATAGGCAATAACCGTTGCCAGCTATCCTCCACCAGTCTAGACTATTCTAGACCGCTGTCTTGTTACATCGTGTACAACGACCTAGCACTGTCTGCATACATACTATACAAAAATGGTCAGCATTACTTTGTTTCTCATGGATATATTCAAATGGGTAAGAGTTTTCTAGTATAAAACAACAACATTTATGCATGTGTTTGTATATGCATACTTTAAAAAATGTTTATAGCGAATAATGATTTGGAGAAATTCCGATCACCGGACACTTAGAAAAAGCCTCTTTTTTTGCAACACCACACACTGTATTTTCGTATAATATGCTCAATATCTATACTAATATTGTAAAGAGGAAAGATTTGTATTTTTGCATATTTGTATGTATTGAAATAACTCAAAAAATAGGAGGTCGATTTCAAAAATTCTTTCCCCTATTACAAGCTACGTTATCACTGAGTATCATAAGCTACATTTTTTATTTCCTCTTTAATTTGACGCGGACAAAGTCGCGAGCGACAGATAGTGTTTAGTAATTTGACATACGCTTAAATAAACATCCGCTTTTTAAAACCGAGATCGGTATCACATTCCAAAATGCATGTATCATCAATTTTTCCTTAAAATTTGTATCATAACTACGATTACATTGAACTCCGTAAAATCATTGATTAAAAATGTACGTAAAAAGGAATCGTACAATGTAGGTTAGATAAGTAAACAAAAACATGATAAGATTTGATTTGCATATCTTATCACGTGTCCATTATTTTGCAACAAAACATGTCATACATTATGACAAAGGTGTATCACCAATCTTTCTAAAACAATACAGAGAAAAATCGAGAAAATCATTCATGGCTACTCATTTAGTTTCATTCCCAATGAACAAACTAGAAAATTTTACATGCCTTTCAAAATAACCATAAAAATAGAATTTTCCTAATTTAGTTAATAAGTTGTAAAAACTACTTCGTTATTCAAAATGTTACATAATAACATTTCTCCGTATACAAGCGCAATACGAATATGAGTTCAAGGACCGACCGAACTTTGCTCCAATGTCATTCACACTACAGGAACAAATATACGACATATTTACACATTTTAAAATAATATCACGCGTAATTAAAAAGACAAATATTTGAGCCATTTAATATGTTAAAAACATTGAATTTCAAATTAGTCGCATAAATACAAAGGAGTTGTGTGTTCTTGAGAGTTGAAAACAGGTATTTTTAAAGCGTGAAAGTAATACTTTCTACCCATTATATTATCACATATTACCACCTGCTTGTAGTCAGAAAAAATCGTAGTTTAAATTTCAATACAAAACTGTTAAAACCAAATATCATCACATAAAAAAAAATACCTCTAAAGTAAATGCCCTTTACACTTTCTTAAAGAAACCCATCAAAAAAAAGTGCAATTTACTAATGGGATGCAACCCTGCAAGGTTCACCCTTTTATATTTTACGCCCTTTACGAAACTGTCAAGATTTCAACCGCTTTGATATTAAAGAAACAAGTAAACGTTTTCAATTCTGAACACGGTTCATAATTAAAATAACAACGAGTAAGAGCCAAAAATAATCACTACTTCAGAAATAAAACATTTACACATAAATTAAAATACCGTAACATATTGAGCAAATCAAGCTACTAATATTAATTCTTGACGTCACCAATTAGCGAGGGCTCACCTTTGACTAAACTATCGCACAACTGTTGTATGAATGTCGATTGTTTCGCAGCCTATTCAACTATTTACTTGCATAATTAAAAATCAAGTAGTGTGTGCACCACCGTGTAAGCTCATAGAAATCAAAGCGACACTCAACACTTGTGCGATAGCTTAGTCAAAGGTGCGCGCGCTCTTATAATAACTCTTGACGTCACCAATCCAATACAAACATTTGACAGTTGGTGCCAACAATTAGTGTACGGTGAACAGGAGAAGCGTGGGCGATGTGAACCAGCAGGTCAGTCCGTCAACCGTGTATACATGGTCAATGACCCTTGCGCAGGAGTTAATGACCAGTCTAGTATCACTAATTGACGTCCAGTTCTATGCTTATGGTGTGCTGTGGACTCAATTCGATGCTATGGAAAATTTTATATTTCTATTCCAATAATGATGTAAACAGAAAATATTTGATTGCTCTGAATAAAGTAAAAAAAGCTATTGATTTTGATTCTACTCTAATTATAAGATAGGGATGTTATAAGAAAGGATACATTTAAAATATACAAGAATTATCAACTGAATACGTAGTACACAAGTCTATTGAACACATTTCCAACAAAGTACTGACATCCACACTGCCAGTTCCCACCATTACCTTAAGATGTATCAAAGAATTGCAGATAACATCATTGTTATTCTATCAGCAAAACAAGACTAACAGTGAACTGTTAAACAGATAACGTTAGTTAAAAAAATTCCATGCTTTTAAAAAGCAGAGTAACACCAAAGGATAACGCTCCAGTGAGTGTACGGGTCAACTATGGCGGTACTTCCGTTGAGTCACACACAACCTGTGGCGAGGTAGCGGACCGGAGCACTTTGATTATAGGTGATAAACAAAGGATATGGGCTACAGCAGGTCATGAAAGTCCATTGCACGCATAAAAATGATAAAATTAATATCGACAACAGATTCAACTGGAATTAAATATATAGCTATACCTTACCAGGAAAATGTCCTAAGTGTTGATCTCTATTACTAAAGTTACACTCAGGGTCTTAGAGACAATTTATCGACTTACTATTGCAGTAAGATAGTATTTTCAAATGTGTAACAAAAGTCTGAGTCAATCGTATATTTAAATGACAATGTCATTGACGTTAAATCTGACTGTTTTCTTGTCTGAGCAATGCACTTCCTTAGTAATGCAATTAGTCAATTAGCAGGTGACTAAGTTAATGATGGCTAAAAGTGATCATTCGTGGTTAAACAAAACAATTAGTAAGTGTGTTACGTGTCAAGAAAAAAGTATACTCTTTAAGCTAGTGCCATTAAAACAAAAAGTATTCTACATTATCAAAAAAAGACTACAAAACAAGTTTTCAATTACAGAAGTTTTCTAGTCATAACGTTACTCTAGATAACGTATTTAGACTTCACTTGTAACCAATAACGTTTGTTTTTTTTTTGTTATGGAAAATACCAATGAAATGTACAGGTTAGTGAACTTTGATAAATTAAGTGTTCAGACTTTTATCGATTCATAACATCGCTGATATAAACAAATATATGCTAATGAACTTTGCCATTTAAAATAGGAAAACATAACTTAAAAATCAGACAGAAATGTGTACAATTATCGAAAGAAAGTTAGGTCCAAGTTAATCCAAACACTTTTATAGTACCACTTAAGTCATTAAAAATAACGGTAGTCTAAACACCATGTTTATAATACGTTAGCTTTTATATAAACATGTTTGCTGTACATTTCCTACATACTTAACAGATTACAAATATGCTCATACGGTCTTCCATTTGTTTTTACACATAAAACCAACAATCAACACACCTGATAGCAATAATTATGCGCATAACATAACTGTGAATTACAACTATCGTCATCAGTCTTTGTTAGCTTACTGCTGGACATAGGCTTTCAATGCTTCCACAGTATGTGGTCCTCCACCTTCGCATCTAAAGAATTCCCACCAAAAGCTCCTGGTCTCTTACAACTACGGTATCTCTATTTTTACAAAGAGAATATAAGGGATAGCAATATTCTTACTGAGGTGTTACGACTGTAACACGTGTTTAGATACGTCTTCACATTAATGATTCACGGAAACATAATACGGATATACAATTATACAAGAACAATACAATTTCAATGTCACGGTGTTTAACGCACGTCTAATGGACCCTTTGTTAGTTTTATATTACTTTGTTTAATACGATCAATATTTACATAAAATAAGTCTGCATCAAGAAATTATATGGGCATTGACAACAATAGAGCAAATCAAAATATTTGTAAGTTGGACACGAATATCTTTAAAACAACGTCAAAATAATATTGATGTTGATGTAAATTTAGAAAAACACTCTAAAAAAAATTGGCAAATATAATTTACATGTACACAGACTAGACACGTGAATAGGGTCAATAACATGAGACTTAATTAAAAAAAAGAGAGACAATGCGTTTGGACACACGCCAGATACACGCCTAGCGAGATTAGTGCAGTTACATTGCGAAAATAGTGAAAAATTTGGTACAACTCCAACAACAGATGTTAACGTGGAAAAAATATTTAAACCTTGAAAATTTATGAAATTATATCTGGCCATTGATGGCTTCGGTTTATTCATGAAGTAATATTATATGAACGGCTAATATATCATAATAAGGTTTACCGTGGGTTATCGAAATCCTTTCCTTCTACCTTTCGGTTCTCTTTGGGATCACTGGATTTTTGTAAATGAGTTTTTCTAGCAAATCCAGGAGTAAATTACATGATACATGATTGTTTATTCTTTAAGTATTGTCTCACAGTTCCACTTCCAAACGCAAAAATAGCTACTATATCATAAAGTGTTAATACTGTTTTCATATTACACTTCGCATAATAAAGCTCTTTTATCGACTCTTAAGGAAAAAAATAACGTAGGATTTATCTTAAATACAGTATACGTAAACAGGACAAAAGAATGTCCTGACAATGGTTCCGTTATATAGGAACGAGCTTCAAACCCGCCGCTTTACGTATTGACGCGACGCTCAAAATATTTACGCTCGTAAAAACCCGACGTGTGCTTTCACTCCCCACAAAAACGACGCAATCTTTCGTAAGGCAAATCTTTTAAAGCTCTTGTCCAACGTTTAAAGAGTAAAGTTTGAAGTTTCTTAATCTTATATTCCAGACTAACTTAATAAGTTAAACTTCAACACGAATAAACCCTTAGTATCAAGCTATGTCGCTCGTATGCGTCATGCTGTAAGAAATAGGAGGGATGCTACACAACCTTTGTTGTCTGGCTAACCAGCCCTGACGGGCCAGACAAACTAACTTTAGTCGGGAAGTAATAAAAGGGCTGTCTGTGTTCACACAAGCTTAACTACCTTAACATGTTCAGTGTCAACGACTCAGCTAGCGAGTTAAGAAATTATAGTAGTGGCATGTAACGTGTTAAACCCAAGCTTACGTAGTTCGATTCTTAGTAAAATGTATTAAACATTTTAGAATGAGCACGTGGTCTGTAATCTTATTAAAGCGCAGTTCAGCGGACTCCAGTATTCGTGATAGGATTATCCGCTTAGAGCTTGGACATGAACAAACATTATGCAACGGCCGAAATAACTGGTAAATGGAACAGCCTTCTTAAACAATAACATTACTATTAAAATGATTGTATCAATATTTATTATATGATAATATAAAGTATCAACAGCGAGTTCAAATGCGAAACATTTAAAATTAGTTGTTATTTTGAAAATAGAGTTCAAACATCATTTCGCTAGACTCTATCTAGGTCAAGATGTCTGACCTACTCTAGGTATACTATGCACTTCAATATAGATTTAAAGAACCGAGATAAAACTAATTTTATCTTTTAGAATCAGTTATCAAATGTACTAAAAGAATAATTTTCAACATAACTTTCACATCATCAAAAAGATACGCAATTAAAAAATCAAATTTAGAATTTCAATCGCCTAATACGAAATTAGTCACTAACAAAGACATTGTCTCTACATTACAACACTACCAGTTTAATATCCAACTGTGGATTACCTTGTACAAAGTACATTCACCCGGTCAAATGCTAGTTAAAATTTAATTCAATACACGAATTAGGAACTTCTTCCTGAACGCGTGACCTTAACCGTGGCTAGAAGTGTACGACCGAGCGAACATTTACGAAGCAAAAAGTTTCATGTTTTTTACGAATAGTTCTCCAACGTTCAAACTATAATTGAAATTCTTGGAACTGCTAAATAGATTTTATAAAAAGATTACATGTATCTACAAGTATGTATATACTACTTTACATCTAAAATACTTATTCAAATATTCCAGTAGTTATTTTCTAGCTTTAGCCTGCGACTGTCTGCACGGAATAAAAAGGTGTTTTTATGCATAGCCTATGTGTTGTTCCAGACTATTTACTAAATCCATAAAGTCGTTCTGGAGATAGTTTTTTTTTATATAAGATAAGGGGGCAAATGAGCTGCGGGAACACAGAGGTGGTCAACGACGCACATGGAGATCCGCAACACCAAAGGAACTACAGATGCGTTGCCGGCCCTTAAGGAAATTGCTTCTTAAAGGACCGTAAGTCGTACTGGTAGTTAACAAACTACCAGCCATTCGCATTAACTTTACTATAAAAAAAAAAAAAAATTGTCAGTCACAAGACATCTCAATATAAGCTTTCGTAATAAGTTTTAAGAGAAAGCTTTACATTTAATTAAAATTTCATCGATAAGATTACCGTCACCGAATGAAAAGTAATTTAATTTTATTACCAATTTACTAATAAATAAAAACAGTTTTTACGAGTACGATTGCATAGTAATGAGCGGAGAGTGGTAGTTTAAACCGAAGCCCGTATAATGTCGAGTTTTACTTTTAGTTGAGAGCTACAATTAAAACTCAATATCAACAGCTGGTCTTTTTTAAAAATTATGTTTACATTAATATACATTTGTAGCAATACCCAGATGGATTTTTACCGTTAAAATTAATGAAATACCTACTCCACCTGAATGACCTGAAACCAAGGTGCGTGTATGCGTAAATGCATGAATATAGAAGCGAGACGAGTGTCTGTACCACGCCAAATACAGGCTTGTGTTTTCCTGCCCCGCTTTGTTAAGAGTGTGAGTTATGTTATGTTGTGGTTATAAACATATAAATAGGTATTTAAGTAGTTGAAAGAATCTTTTGTTTTAGTAGTATTGATGCAACACAAGGGAACAAGCATCGATTCGATTATCTTTAATACAGCATGTTTCTGTTTGTTCTATCTCTATTTCTAATACAATATCATAAGTTGTGGCACATGTATTGTAGTTTCAACAAGATTTTCTCATAAACTACGTCATTAGACGGAAAGGAAAGTCAGTGTCAGTCATCAATTGGCTTTTTGGCTATTGGCTATTTTCGTTTACCGATACCTTTATAACAGATGCATAAGGTAGGTATTCACTTATTAAGGCTATAGGAGTCCATAACCGACATATCCTAGAAAATCATTTCCTTCTTCCAGACAAAAACAGCAATGCATATACTAAAAATTAATTAATAGAGAGAAAAATACGTGAAATAACTAAATGCATTGAAATTCATTTACTTAATGTTTTTTAATTAAATATTTGAAGGCTTTGAAAGCGTTCATTCATATTTTACTACATTTCATATATCGCGTTAAGTCTAACGAGCTCCTATTAGCGTTGCTAATAGCTCGTTGCCGTTTTGCATGGACGGGACTTACTGAGTCTTGTTGCAGGAGCGTTAAATTAATATATCTTCTCATATAAGTTAACACAACATTTAATGTCCTTCTATGAGTTTTGAAAACCACTAAAGAACGTTCTACCAACTCACAAAATCTAAGTAAATGTTCAAGAAAATATTAGTTATCGTTATAACAATATAACAATGTTAATTGTTTCCCGCGCGCATAACAAATGCACGGCTCCCGGACGGTTGCTATTAATAACCTGCATCTAGTGAGTACAATCCACTCTTATATCAGAAACATCATTATTATTTTTTAAATTCTATTCCATAAAGAAAACAATCACTTTGTACTAAAAAAAAATGGTATTTTGCGCATTAAATATCGGTGTTAACGCTTTAAAAAAAATCTACAAACTATGTATGTATCAATTATTTTTTTTCCTTTACGATTGAAAATCGTTGCAAAGATTAATTCCCTATATTGTTTCTTACAATGTACATTTTTAAGACATGACATTGGCCACCATCAAACGTGGTGGGCTGTTGCATAACATCCGGCACAGGTCAATGCACCTCCAAGCTCTCACCTCTTGGCGCCGTTCCGACATATTTAAAAATATTAAGACCAATCTTGCACTCGATGCTATTAATAGCATCGAGTGCAAGATTGACAGATTAATCTGATACTAGATGTTGCTCGCAACGTATTCCGCGTGAAATAATAAAAAAAAAACATTAAAAACATAGCCTATATTACTCAGTGGTAACGTAGCTGTTTAATAGTGAAAGAATTTTTGAAATCGACCTAATAGTTTTTGAGTTATTTCAATACGTACAAAAATACAAATCATTTCTCTTTATAATATTAGTATGTGGTATAGATAAATGAAAATGTTGAATAAATAATTTTTGTCTCATATACCGTTAAATTCCAAAGCAACACTTGTATCGTTATCTCTATTTATCAAAGAAAAGAAAAAGTCCAAAGCAATCCTTTCCTAAACGTTTTCAACAAAAAACTTAGCAATTTAGCGGACATTTACCGTCTCTTGATTAGCACAAATGTTCTGAACTCTATAAACAAAGGTCAAGACGAGACGGCAAACACGCGAACACGCTAGACGACAATAAACAGCCTCATTTGATACTCTATGAGTCAGAGCTAGAGTTAACGTTATGTGAATTGTCGCGAAAGGGAAATCTGTCAACGAACATTTAGCATTAGATTATAGCATTTTATTATCGTTGTAAAATAACACAATTATAAACAGATGTAATTTATGACAAGACTTTGTTATCTTTAGTTAGCGCAGACATGTGAAAATCCGTTTAAGTTTTTATAATTCGTTTTTAATATTGATTTGATTCTGTTATTATCAAAAGGCAATTATAAAATTAACATAATTTATTCAAAACTAGCTGTTGCTCGCTACATCGTTCGCGTGGAATTTTAAAAAATGTGAAAAATACAGCCAATGTTACACGTGGTTACGTAGCGTTTCAATTGTGCAAGATTTTTTTAAATTAGCCCAGTAGTTTTTGAGTTATTTCAATACATACCATATTCCAAAACACATTAAAATAATAGTATAGATTATAACAGAAAATAAAACATTAAAGTAACATTTTTAATTGCAAATAAAATCAAAATCATAAAATAATATGTGGAATAGGTGAAACCGCGTGCCTACAGAATAAACATTTAGAGGTTCACTTGAAAAGCAGAAGGCGTATAAAAACCCAATATAAATCGTCTGTTCACGGACAGTATCAATTTTACATTCGCCGTCGGAGCGACGGGTTTACCGTTAGACATACACCGGCTCTTATGTGTACTTGTATTTTAAGACTTAATAACGGATCTTCAAACTGTTTTCATGCACTGATACGATTAAAGGACGTTACAAGTCGTTGCTCTTTTGTTCTGCGCGTTTATCTTACACATAACAGAGCTGTGAAAATATTATTTCATGGATTGAACTAAATTTTGCGTTTGAGTTATTTACGTTTTAAATACTAGTAGATCAATAGCTCTATAGTTTTTTTTAATATGTACTTTACATCATAAGGACGTTTTTTAATACCACAATATTAGTGGCGAAAGGCGTATTCAAAACAATGACTACGTCTGATTGATGATTTCGTCTCTGACAATATAATGATCGCCTAATTCATTATATTGTCAAAGACGATAGGGTGTACGTAAGCTGACCCAAAATCTTCATTAAGACAGGTCAGCATCTCCTCTACCTTATCCTACTCCAGTAGGGTAGGCGCACCGGGTTACCTCGTCAAAATAACTCTAACATCCGTCATCTCAGTCCTCACTCTCTTCTTGGTGATGAGACATTTCACGCAATCCATCCATCTCTTTTTAGGTCTATCTCTACCGGTGTACACTTCCACACTAAGAGACGCATTTAATGGTAATTGAAAATCTCTGTGTGTGACAGTTTGACTATTCTATATTTTAATACTGACTTTTAAGTAGATTAAAAAACATGAAACGTTGGTCATATACAGCTGTCATAAAATTACACACAGAGCTTCTAGCCGCAGGGACAGCATTATCTATGCATTGCAATTTGCGGCGAAACATATAACGTGAACACAAGCATACTAGTTGTGTTTTATTGTAGTCAATTGTATCTTATCAAAATTTGTAACGTTTGATCAAACTAACTATAACTGCAAATAAACACATAGAGTGGGTTCCATAGTAACGTTCGGACGCTTTCTGCTGATAAATAAAGTTTACGAAAGTAAATCAAGATATTAACTCTACAAACTACATATTTTTCTGTATTAAATTTTGTAATAACGTGTATTTTAATAAAAAAACAATCTAAGCAAGAAACAAGTTACCTATCATGATATTAAGTTACAAGCAATTTTCCTCGACTTTATTTAGCAAACATTGATTAATAATTATTTTTCTCATCAACAAAATCAAGCAATACTTTCTTTTTCATTATTATTTATACGTCAATTAAAACATATCAATTTATACGACATATATCAAACTAATTAAAAAGTACATAACCATAAATCAGCGCTCGCAAAAAATGAAAGGATTTCAAGTAATAACTGGAAGAGTTCCGTTAGACGAACTAGTTTCGCCAATTAAAAAACTGAATGGAAACTATAACTCAAACGTATTTCATTAAACCGAAAAATATCACCTCGTTTACTTATATTACACTAGTTCTCGCACGTGACTCCGTCCACATGGAATTTTAAAAAAAAGTTGCCTATGTATTCTGTCAGACTATCTATGGTTACAAACTCTAACAAACATCCATCTATCTAAGTTTTATGATTTATAATATTAGTAAGATGTAAGTTTTCATTGGATTTAGGTTAAGGGTTATTTAGTCAACAAGTGTGTCCCTTAGTGTAGCTTTAGAACGCGAACTCTATGTTAAGATCTGCCCTTAATTGCCATTAAACTTTTTAAGTGAACTCCGAATTGCTCTCATTAGAATAAACGGACCAATCAAAAAAGCTGTGAGTAATAATTGGTATATATACGATTAATGTCAATTTAACATGAAACACGTCCATAAATGCACACATAAATTATTACAATCTCTTTAAGATTGCAGTTTCTAGTGTGTAGGTGTCCTTATGCAATTTTAGTGGTGTTAAATTTCTTATGATAAGGATGTTTATGATATGCAGGTCGCAATACGATTCTGAACGCCTTTTATGACTTGTTTGTGCTAATATTAACATCCTGTAGGGGCAATAAATATAAATAAAATCTAAGAATTTATCATGTTATTGTGATAAGGTTGCATATAACTTCCTAATGACGTTAAAACACATGATTATTTAAATTATAACGCTATATAATGACATTAAACCGTTATTTCTAAACAAATATCTTCTGCTTGTAGGAAATAAAAAATACAGTAAACAGTTTTGCTATAGTAATCTTGAATCCAATATCCGGAAGTGTTAAGCAAAGTTAAATAGGAAATTATATTAAATTTTATACAAATAATTGTTAAAAATTGCCTCCTATTTCTATCTCACAAGATTCAATGAATACAGTTTTTTTTTTAAATTCGGTAATAATGTAACTCTTAGTAAAAGCTAATGATATTTAGTGATATTTTAAAAAAATTAAAAATAATAAGATAAAAGTCACGTACACACTAGTGAGTATTATTCACTGGGGGTGAATAGACTTTCACACAAAACACTAAACCTTTGTATTAATGTACTGTTACAGCGGTCTATATGCTAAACAAGATGACATTGTAAACCTGACACATATTCAGTTTCCCGCGCGATTGATAGACCACGAGCCGTTACGGTGTCCATTGTTTTTTTCCACACCGAATTCGGCGACAGCGTGTGGGTGTCACTACATTGCTATTGTTATGACAAATTGATTGTACCAACATTTGGCAAAGTGGGCCAACAATTTGCCCATGACGTGGGCGTTCCGAACGATGAAAAGGACCGTTGTTTTGGCCCAGTTCGGGGGCGACATGTGCAATTAGTCATTGACCAAGATTAAATGGGATTCGAGATTAAGTTCCGTTGAAGTGGAACAATTAAAACGTTTTCGTGAATTGAAACGTTCTTGAGGTCAATGGCGTGTTCTACTTCAATTAACTCTTGCTTTGAGTTCAATTTGAAATATTTTTATTAAACTATCATTAAATAAAACAAATTAGTTTCTTAATGTTAATTAATAACTAACGTCCCCTAACCTATATATTAAAAATTATTTCAAACAATGGAAGAAAACGTTTAACCCAAACTACATTACGGTAACAGAAATCGATAGCATGCATTTGGGAACCGTGTCACGAAAACTAATAAAATTTTATCGAAGGCGGTTATCTTGATATCGATAACGAAACTGGTGACAATGTGCTAGTTGTTATTACTAAAGTTAAATGTTTACGTAAAATGTTCACTGACTTCCATCTACAAAAGACTATTATCAACAACAACTAGACAAATAAACATTCAAATAACGTTCGTAGAATTACCTTTTATTATGAACTAGCTTTCGCCCGCGACTCCGTCCGCGTGGAATTAAAAAAATCTAAAGTGAGTACACAATTTGTTCTTCCAGACTATCGTCTATATCTATACTAAATTTTATCGAAATCCGTTCAGCCGTTTAGGCTACAAACTCTAACAAACATCCATCCATACATCTAAACTTTCACATTTATAATATTACTATGAATTACTATTACTATAAATGAAATTCTTTGCATGTACTATAAGCAAAAATTTAAATCGCTTTATCGTATTAAAATAAGTAACTTCAAACATTTCAAAGGCTGAAAACGATTGTATAAATATTGAAGTGCATCATGCAACATATACGCAACAACATTACATGCAATTGCATTGCATTTATTCTAGGAATTGTGTGAAGGTCTAGAAAATAGGTCACATAGTTCACCATATAATATCTAACAAATATTAAAAAATGTGCAGCAATTTATAGAAAAAAACATAAACAAAACTTTTTAGATCTCTCCTCGACAATTGAGATTTGTTAAAGAAGTGTGACACTTAACAATTTTGGTCACTAACAGTCGACTCCTCGTTGCAAATCTACCCTTAGTAAAACTCCTGCGAAACAAGCGCGGCAACTAGAATTTTCTTTTGTATTGTCGCAGCAATAGGAATAGGAATGACCTTGGTATTCTGGATTATTCCTAACCGTTACCCCGCTCTGTCCCCACGTGCGAATAAAAAGTTTGATCCCTCCTACCTTTCAGTCCTACTATCATCAATAAGGTGACAGATGGAAGCGTTATGAAATAAAATAAGTACCAACCGTCCCCTCGTCGCAAAAGGTGGGAAGGATGAAACTTTTTATCTGTTCCCATGTGGGGACAAAGCGGGGTGACGGTTGGGAATAATCCGATACTCTCTTTCAAATGTAAGTTGATAGACACAGAACAGTATATGTATATACAATAACGTAAGATTTTCTGTCGCGTTACTTCATTTAGCAGACGCTAATCATCGATCGTTGACTCATCCGCGTCATTTGTCGTCACTAGCTGAACAACGGTAGTTTTAAAACAATGACTTTCCGTGCCACCTGTAATACCTTTATCCGGTAACTGATTGTATTTTTAATTACCTTCCTGTTGTTTGAGAACTCGTTTAAATAGTCGACAAATGTCGTTTAGATTTCATTGAATGGAATAACGGTTATAGCGTGACCAATAAGTATTGATCTTGGCATTCCATTGTAGTCCACAGCAAAAATTGTTACTAAAATTTCATTCGTAATGAATAAAGATAAAACTAAAAAGGGTTAATGTAACGATAAAGACCCTTTTCAGAAGAGGATAATACGAATACTGGGGAAATTACGTCATTTTACTTATCGTATTACACTTATCGTTTTACGATAACGAGTCCTAGATATTCAAAATGTCTAACAATGATTGTTAAAAATTTAAAAAGTTAGAAAATATAAAATTTGTTACGACGCGTTTGTTTATGTAAGAATAAGTTTCTACTGTTAATACTTCTACAGTCTAATGTAGTAAATGTTCTTGGAAACTGAACATGGATACATGACATACCTCGCAAGATAACAGTCATCTCAAACGTCAAAGAGGTAATAAAAAGTGAAATCGTGTCACAAGAATCACTTCAAATCATTGGAAATGGGATTATTGGAAATAACACCGCTAACGGAACGACACACGTTATCAAACAATTCCTCGAAGCGTGTGATTTCTCGTGAATCATAACAAAACGTGATGGACCATTGCAGTTCTGTACTCCGCGCACGTTTGAGTTACCTGCCACATGATCTATCTATTTAAAATACACGTGTGTCATTGCATCATGTAACGGTATAACTTATACAATCGTTTAAGGGCAAAGGTAGTGAACGGAAAGGTAAATACGTTTTTGTTCACACGAACAACTTATGGCTAAATTATTAATATACAATCAACTGTATACTACTGTAGAAACTTGTATTGACCTTTCGAGTATATGCAGGTCGGAAGAATACGAACAATGCACTATGTATTTATGCAACTGACTACTAATATGAAACTGAAACTATTCTTAAATAATTCACTTACATGCACTCAGTGGCATTGAGATTCGGACACTACTTTCATTAATCTTGCATTGATGATTTATGATGGAACTACATGGTCAAGGTTGCGGAAGCGCTGAATAAAGAACCAATGTTAATACCTAGTGTACTCTGAAACGACCTTTGCCTCTTAGAACACATCGTACACAGGTCACGTTTAAGACAAGTTCTAGATTTAATTGCACAATAAGCTTGAGATGGATTAATAAAAATGAGTAGGAAATAAATGTCGTCGACGGTATATCTGTAAAATAAATTGGATTTTTTCATACATTTTCGTCAATATTCTTGTGAGATTATAATCCAGTTCACAGCAAGTTTATCGTATGATATGTACACAATACGATGGCTGTGATCGAGGTCGACGTCTGTTGATAAGATACCTTAGCACAATCTTGTTATATTGGCGACGCTAACATTCATAGTTTATGATCTTGTAATTGTTTATTGATCCTTTTATTATCATAATGATTGCGTCTGTCAACATAAACTATTAAATAATACGGACAAGACAATGTAGAAACGATATTCAATCAATTATTATATTTATTAACATTAAGCGAACCATAATTATTATAAACAAGCTAATATATAATTGCTACCGCAATTCTTACAATACAAAAGATATTTTAGTCGATAAAAGAAACATAGAAAAATTAAAAGAGTATACACATGAAATTTTAAAGCAATTCATTTATGGTTTCACAACTTTTTAATACAAAATTTTGATACATCTTTCTTGAAATACAAAAACTAAACATAACGCAGTCAAAGCCGTCAATAGCAGAAGTTACTACAATCGTATGCAATAAAACGAGAGAACACATAGTTCCACATGCAAGCATACGCAAGGAGGGTCTACATAAAAGCAGCGCAACGCAGCACAAAGCCGTGGCCCGGGAACTTTTTGTGTCGCACCTACAGCTAGATTAATGAGACCTGCTTTGATTCGATGCTAGCACTAGAAAAACTAGGACGGCATTCAATGTTCACTAATGATATTTTTGTCTAACGATTCATAGTTCAACTTAGGACTAACAAAAGATAAAAAAATACAAACACAAAATTTGCATGCACAGATTATTGATAGGTATAGAGGGGTTAAAATAGATTGAGGTTTCACAAAAATCAGACAGGAGTTTTAAATCAACTTAACATTTTAACAAAAAAAAGTATTACTCAACTCGGGAACTTATTAAGAAAGACGGACTAGTTTACATATAAAGGTGTTAAAAAGTACATTTATAATAAAAACTACGCTCGGCTTTCAGGTTAAACACCACCAAATTACAGTAAGACTCACGGACGCACTCAGTGCACTGCTTTCCCCGCACTTAGATGAAATCGTATTCCGCTCAGCGTGAAAAGCAATCAGCACCAACAACTAACACAAGACTTTCACACTAAATACGCTTTTAACACAAGGGTATAGAAATGAAAATCGTATAACATCAAGGTTTATAGGCAACGGAGTTAAAAAACTTAAGTCTAGACGTTCCGTTGCACGCCTGCCAGCTATTTTATCTTCTAGATCTAAAATATACGAGGAGTCAGCTTGTATTTATGGCGTTACTCAGCACAAATCTCCATGTTATTGCGTTCCCTTATCTGGTATTAAATGAATAATGAATACATAAACTGTATTGAAAGAGTTGTAGGTTATACGAGAAAATTTGTTTCCGTAGTAACAAAATAATTAAAGGTAAAGTTATTAGCAAACTCAATTCAAAACAAAATAACTTTACCCAAGCCAAACAGTGACCCTTCTAAAAATAACCCTACATTGCGAAAGCAACCCTTACCACTTCATTGGCTTCGTTCAAGATTAAGTTCGATTAAAAAAAAAAGTTTACGGTTGCAAATGAAAGTATTTTCAAAAGTTATATTACGAAAAGTCATTTAAAAATTCCGACACTAATTAACGTATAGATTATTAACATGCATATAAATGACGTCATAGAAATGAAATACAACAACACTCATATTTCCTTATACCAGTGGAAAAGTGTACACTAGTACTAGATTTAGATTATAATTTTCATTAAAACATGTATACTAGATAGCAAAAATATTACCCACTAAGTTGTCACATTGCTGCCAAACTCGCAGTTCTTGCGCAAACCGGACACGTATACTATGCGGTTCTCCCGGAAGTGTATTTGAAAGTAACAATGTATCGCATCTCATTTATATCACATGATGAAATTGCGCTACTTTTTTGTCATAAATATAATAATTACAATAGTTCCCTTTGAATTTCCGCTTTCTATTTCATAGTCACATTTTTATTGGTCTATGCGTGTTGGGTAATTAATACTGCGGAATAACAGTAGCCACGCATCCTGTACACTAATTACTGGACACTATACAAAACGTATTCCTCTATTATTCACAAAATTCAGTATAAAACATCTTTAATCTGATTTGCAAAGATTCGAAAAAAAAAATCATTTTGATATTACAAACTCATCTAAAATACACGGTGTGTTCATTTAATTTTGTCGCAAGTTAAGCAAAGTAGGCTGATTATGACAAAAAATAAAACACCAATCTATATCCAGGCAGGACAATCATCGATTCTATTGTAAATGATCGTCGAAGCGATAGTCCGCGGTTCGCGTAATTTCACGGACGTTAACCTTCATGGTCAGGCTGTAGTTATGACAGGCAATCGATTAGTAACATTGAAGCCTTTAGTTTATTGTTGCCAATGGTAACTAATAACGATTCCAAGATAGCATTTGGAGGTTGTTATAAACACGTGTAGACATCGAATATTTAGATCATTATCGAGTTTAAACCATAGAGAGATGTAGAAGTAACAACATAGAGACAAAGTATTTTTGAACTTTAAGTATAAAAGTTAGGTATTACGAGGTATGAGAAAAAACGTTATCTAAGTATCTAACAATGGAAAAGAGATCAAGCGTGAAATCATTAATTATTTTTCTTCTAGTCCCGTTCTCTAATTATAACGGTTTAACAGATTGAGGTAAAAAAGAATCCAATCTAGACTTATCGATATAATGTGATTGCTTATACTAGTTAGATAACTTAAATCAGCAAATTAAATTGTTTGCAATCCATTTTGCCGACTCTTTATTAGAAACTTTTGATGTCTTTATGCCAACCAGAAAACTTGTGTAATCAGTAAGTTCTTTGTATATTGCAAACGATTACCAAAAAAAATTTAATATTCACACAAAAAAAAAACAGCAAAGTGAATTGCAATCTATTAGTTAAGAATTAAGTGTAAATAACAACAACATAGAAGATTGTGAGACGCATTTAATTTTCGAAAAGATACTAGAAAACACTTGTTTAAAACAGCACACTTCAACAAATAAAAACCAACCATAATATCTCAAAAGAACGCTTACTTCACATATAGGAAGTAACGCTATTCAGGTGGTATTGGAGAAGTAAAAAAATGAACCTCGGCTTTTTTTTCTCCCCGACAACAAAGAGCCCGTTCCGAGCGAACTGGTTCACTGGCAACAATTAAGACTTCCTCCGTACAGCGCAGGACGTACTTAGCGGGGGAATAATTACGAAAAGCGGCGCACGCACGCAGGCAAGATGTTAAGCTGAGTGCACACAAGTGCCGCACGCATTATTCCTTAGATAAACTAAATGTAATACGAAACTCAAAATTATTTATTTTAGTAAGCCCTTAGTAGACTTTTTTTAGATTTTCATGATACAGATTCTGTTATCACTAAGGGATCTTTAATGACCTTTAACTGACATTGACTACGACGGTTAGAGTAGGTATTTAACTGTTTGCCGGCTGGGTCGCGGAAGATTGCATAAGCGTTCCCGTGACCCAGCCACAGGCGAACAGAAGGGACACCGCTGGGTTTTTAGTGGGTATTCCGGCCATTTTCCATCTTCTGGCCGGCGAGTCCCACATACCCCCCTGGCAACGGGGGGGGATGCGTAAAGGCATTTTCCCAGCGTGAAAAAAAAAAAAAAAAGGTATTTAACTGTTTACAAATCATAGGGACTAATTTTATGTTGTTCTGTTATACTGAAAAATAGTAATTAGGGGAAATAACCCGAGGTCCACTTAATATTTTTCTATATTAGAGTACGTAAACATTGTTCGATCATATACGTAGTTACAGTGAGCTAAGCAGGTGCATATTGCGTCGTGTGCAGTTTGCATGCATTGTTCTATGCATTGTTGCATTTGCATAATAACATCGCTGATTAACATAACAGGAGTGTCGCTAAGTGTTTATATGTCGACATAAGGGCTGCATTATATTAATTTATGTTTATATAATAGACGGCAATGTAATTGCTTTTATTCATAGTACAACAAATCGTTTATTTTCCTTTGTAAAGATTTCAAAAAATCTTAACTGTTTCTTAAAAAGTTCTTTTGTTGGCACACAAGAGTCGAAACAACAGAAAATAAGTTACATTAGTACATAAATCATACAATAAAGTACAAATGAAAATAAACACTTACCTTGTACAATGTAATTTTATTCAGTACAGTATAATCTTCGTAATTTAACAAACCTATTCTCAGATAACGTGTAGAACTTAATACTAATAGGATCAAGCAGTGTAAACCTACCTTTATAAGCGCATAAACATGCAAATTGATGCGAAGCTTGTTTATTAGTCATAGAACATAAAGTCGACGTCTCGGATTACCATATTCTATTGATGTTTCTCTGCATAAATGTTGCTACATTTATCTTTTTGCCCGAGTAAGGGATAGTAATACTTTAATTGTTACCTTTTGCACTGTAAACGACTTAAGTGATTATGAAGAGACACTTGATATTTAGTTCGTATACTTCTAGATTTTAAAAGTAACAATCACACGGATCTATAACTTGTAGGTTAATACGCGATCACATTACATTTGAACTATAAAGCTTACCAGAATCACGTGCCTATCTTTACAAGATACCTTTACCATCTGGAACGGAGTAGTACACGAACACTCAAAACTTTAAGGCGAATAATGTACAAACTTGTAGGCGGATAAACTCCGTGAGAGAAGCAAACTTTCAACTCTTGCATATATTCATCCGGTTTGCGATATTTCCCGACGAGGCCGAATGCAAGTTGTTACTACTTTAATAAACTTGGAATAACACAATATATTTGCTAAAACTTACTTGTATAACTATTCCTATTTCCTCGAAACAAACATAAACATTGAATATCCAAGTGTATTTTAAGTAGGTAATATTTTCACAAGATGCGTACCGGGAACCGTTGGTCTACTTAACTTACCTTTCTAACAACTAAAGTAAGATATATCTCAAACAACAAAGTCCATAACTGTCACTATTTGTCCAATAAATCACCGGGTTATCGAGAAAAATTGAGTAAAAGTAAATATTAACCAATATACAATGGTCTTCATCGCACACTAACCTTCATATTCAAGAGAGTTCAGAAAAAATCTACGAGAAACGGTCGTATAGGCCTACAGAGATGTTGATAGAAGTCGTGTGACCTTCTGTCGGTACGGCAGATGTGTTTTGAGGTCAGAAAAGCGAAATCTGTGCGCGGCCGCGCGTCGCCGACACTTTCGCCGCACGTCAACTAAAGCCACGAAAGTGTTGCAAGGTAACATTTTAAGTAATGACTCCCGTCAACTTTGAGAGTTAAAAAACACGGATAAATTTTCTCTTCGTTTTAGTTTAATATTTTTTAATGTTATCGGGTTTTTTATCGTCTAAAAGACTCCGTTTCTTCTTTCATGTATGAAAAACGATAATCAATTGATACTTACGATCTTAAACAAATCTGAACCACTGTTATGTTTATACGTACCTCATCTTACGCCTCATTTAAGAATTGTAAATTTAAATTCCCCAATATTATACGAATATTCTTTAAACTGCAGGTGTCAATCTACAAAACATGTCCAATTAATTTTCCAATGTACAGTTGAACAATTAAAACCGCGTCATTTTTCTCAATTCAACACGTAAATAACAAATTTTCTACCTAATTGCATTGTGAGATGTATGACGTTTCACCGAAATGGGTTGTAAATAAACGTCCTCGACTGTACCTACATAATATAATCATGTATCGAACGTGTGAGTCCCCTAACCTTGCGACCGTATCTCGCCTCCTTTAGAAGACTTCCGCGAACGATATTCAAATGTGCAGACCCCTATCGGAAGCCGTGCGCTTCAAAGTGAGAACGCTTGAATAAACTAATATACGTTCTTACTAACAAATACATTTACATTTAAAGTTCCATAGATAAAGTTTAATCTTTACTAATATTATATAGAGGATATATTTGTATTTTTCTATGAATTGAAATAACTCAAAAACTACTGGGCCAATGTTTTAAATTCTTTCACTAACATAAAGCTAAGTTATCGGCGAGTAAGTTTGCCTATTTTTTTATTGTACAGACGAAGTCGCTAGCTACAGCTAGTAAATTATAAAATAACATTTTTGGATATACTTAACAAAGTTTATATTAACGCAATCAAACGTAAAGAAATTATTTGATACAAATATAAAGACGTAGCAGTCATTATATTATACAATCAACTAATAGAATAAATAAAAATAAAAGCGAAGTTTCCTACGTCTCGTATTTTTTTCATTATTACAGTGTCTATTCTAGTAAGAAACTCCACCGAAGTAAGCAGTAATAAAAACAAATTTAAGATAGCAATCTTGTTGGCAACACCGACACGACTATGGCGGAGCTTGTTCCATGTAATTGTAGCTTCCAAGTCGCTGGTCATTATGACGTCACTACTGCCGACAGTTCACTACACTACATTGCAAAAAAACTTTCGACATTTGATTTATTTATTTCAATTATATGATAAGCTATTAAATTTAGATTATGTAATAGAATAATTCATAAGTATAACTAACTAAAAACCTAAAGATTAAATACTTTTATAAATATGGTAAAAGCTTATTTGTAACTGTCTCTATTGTCAAAATAATCTTATAACAAAATTACGTTGTTCCCCTCCTAATAACTGTAAAAACTTAAACAACTATTTGATATTGCAATAGTGGTAGTAATAGTGGTGGATATTTTAACAATCGATTTACACTAAAAGACAGATTTACTCACAGATAAGTTACCTTTCTAATGGTGAAAGAATTTGCTAAATCGGCCTAGGAGTTTTTTAGTTATTTCAATACATATAAAACACAGATCCTTCCTCTTTATATTAGTATAGATATAGATATGGTATAAATTATGCCTCATCAGCTTACTATACGTCGCCACTGAGGGGCTCGGAGCCTACCCTAAGTCAGGGGGTGACTAGGCCATAGTCAACCACGCTGGCCAAGTGCGTGGTCACTTCACACATATCTATGAATTTATTCGCTGATATGTCAAAGTTGCTTCACGATGATTTCCTTCACCGTAAGAATGTCGGGTAAATTACGTACATATGAAAAATCGAAAATCACATTGGCACCTGGCGGCGGGATAAATTATGCCTATATGCATACAATAGCAAAAGCGTTAGTGGGTCACGGAGCTAAGCCGTCTTGGTCTTTTGATGAGCGCGTCAAAATGATGATACCACCTTTTAAATTAAATGTCAATGTCGAACTGGCATTCATTGAAGCCTCATATTTTAAGTTTCATTGTTTGGAAATAGGGAAATATTTAACAATATGGTATTTAACAGTGTCATAATCTTGAGTACGAGTATGTTATTGAAATTAGATGTTGCTCACGACTTTGTGAAATCGAAAAGTAATACAAAAGTTTAGCATATGTTATTTACTGACAACGTAGGTTATAAACGGTGAAAGAATTTTTGAAATCGGCCCAGTAGTTTTTGAGTTATTTCAATACATACAAAAATCCAACAGGAAAAAATCTCTTGAGAAAAGATGTCACATAATGACATGAAAAATATAAAAAAGAAATACAAAGTTTATATCCAATGGCAACATTACAACTAGACTACAGTTTTATACAATTACTACCAAGTAACATATTTCTGCGGTCGATCGCGGTTGTACGGGAAAGTTACTACGCATATGGAAAATCCTACTTGTTTCGAACTTTTTCCATCAGTTATACAGAAATACTACGACTGCATAGCCTAGTATTTCACTGATACTTAGCTCAACACTAATGTAAAAAATTAAGGCTAATCATACTAATAATATAAATGCGAAAGCCTAGATGGATGGATGCATGTTTGTTAGAGTTTGTAGCCTAAACGGCTGAACGGATTTCGATGAAATTTGGTATAGATGTAGCGGATAGTCTGGAAGAACACATAGGCTACTCACTTTTGTTTTTTTTTTTAATTCCAAGCAGACGGAGTCGCGGGCGAAAGCTAGTGTTTTAATATTTGTACAATTACCACGGCTTTCGAATTTATATCGCACTGAAAATTGCATTTTTTACTTCACATTCTTTATGTTGCATTAAAACTTGATGGTGACATCACACATAAACCTTTAAGTCTTGTAGTACTCGGATTACATCAGTTAAGTTGCCCCTAACAAAACTCTTAGCGAGCGTTCGCACGGACGCGAAAACGCTAGGCGGTAACTATGTGTCAAAATAGAACGTATGGGATTGTATGAAGCTGTTCATAC